>NC_071266.1:8513665-8718665 GCF_023375685.1 Ictalurus furcatus
CTGTCAGATATCCACAATTGTTATGTGACTGTGCTCAAAAATATTGCCGCAATTAGAACATTAAGAGTGAAACTGATACTAATATTGGCAATCCCCCTTCAGTTAGTCATATCCTACACCTCAGCACAAAATTCCTCGTAGTAATTTACTTTCTCGACTTAAATTACCTCGTCAGAGTGTTTCCATTTAATTTTTTTAATTATAATTACACAACCCCATTAGTCCGCTCCAATGGAAGGGGAGTGAGAGAGCTGATGATGTTAATGGTAAATAAATTGTAAATCATTAGTTGATTGCTGGGGGTGACACACTCGGCATTGTGCTCTAATTGGTGCTATAGAATGAGTGCAGTGGTTTGTTCAGTTGTTTCACAGAGTCAGAGAGAGAGAGCAAGAGAGAGAGAGAGAGGTTTTGTTCCAAATGGCTCATATAGTACATATAGCATCACTGTTTACTACATACTATTACTCTTAACTATGGCCATATGCAGGGTTTAAAAAATACAGAGGTCCAAAAACTAAGTTTGCTAGCGGGATTGGGGGTGAAAAATATTGATTTCCCTGATCGACATATGTGCATTTTAAGACAGTTGACAGTAATAGCTTTAAAATTCACATTTAACATTCAAAAAATGTTTCTGACATCAGACATCAGCCCTATCACCTCTCATCTCAGCCTGTTCTACTCCAGTATTGCTCTGCTTGTGTGGTCTCTCTGAGTCTTTTCCTTTTGTGTGTCCTTTGCTCTTTCTCTCAGTCTCTTTTTCTGTATCTCTCTGCTCTCCATAACCTGCTCCCTGTTTCTCATCTCTTCTTTTCTCTCTGCCTTCAACATTACAATCTTTCTTCATTCTATCTTTCTTTCATTTCTCTCTCCATCCTCTGCTACTTTTTTCTCTCTACATCCTCTCCCTCTCTATTCACTGCCTGTCCCTTTCTTTGTGAGTCCTCACTTGTGTGTCCTGCCAAAGTGTAGTAAAAATAATTTAGTAAAATTAAAAACACATTCGTTTAATCTTTCTGTTTGCATCATTTTGGATTTGAATTACAAAAATGTGTCTCAAGCAGTTCATAAACGTAGGAAAATGTGTTTTATACAAAATAATATCTATACAATAGTAGGGTACTATACTGTATTGTGACACTATAAATTAAATTCAACCTATAGGCTTCACTGTAATTACCAAAGAGTATATATCTCTGTGGTAATTAGGCCTACATTGTTTGAATGAGATCAGGTCAGTTTTGTTTGTGTTAAACAGCACAGTAACATAATGCTAATCATATTCTGGCACAGTGGGTAGTACCTGCTCTTCTTCTCTCATCTCCATCATCTTCTGTTTTTCTTTTTCTCCCAGTCTCATCTTGTCCCCTGTTGCTTCCCTTCCCAAAGCTAACCTTTAATTGATGCAGTCTTCTCATTTTCATCTGTGTCAGTAAAGAAAGTACACACGGGGTAAATTGATATTTATTTGCAAATGTTACCGGCCTCTGCTAGGATAATCTTGCAATGGAAATAAAAATATATAGTGGTACCTCATCATTTTAACATGCATTTCAACCATATACAAACTGATATGAAAGAAATGCATATCATTATCAGTCCGTCATTGGATGGATGGAATTAATGTTAGCTGGCAGCTAGCTATTTAATTCACTCATGATGGACGGCCACTGTTTAACGAAGCACATCTGCGCACAGGAGCTATTTGTCAGATGATGTCAGAGGAATCATGGCACTGAACTACAAGCAGACGACTAGTAAAATTCTGTAGTTACCTCATAATGCTTCGGTGGATTAAGGTGCCTGCCCTGCCTGGTTTGTTGACATAATCCAGCACAGTGGAGCGCAAAGCCCGCCCCCAGCTAATTCCATTGGTCAACACAAGCAAGCAGTCACTTGAGATGGTTGGTTATCTTTGCGTTATATGATCTTTGCGGCACCAAAGAGTAATTATTAGGCAATAATTTTATGACAGAGGTCCGGACCTCGGTGACCTCAATGGTGTATATGGCCATGCTCATAACAGTATGCAGGATGTCTGAATTATCATTTGGTAACCTATATTACACAATCATGTGACATGTGAATACAGTTGCCTCAGAAATTACCTAAAAAAGTAACCTCAGACTGCTTCATTTATGAGAATTTTCGCAGTATATGGTTAAAACAAAAAAAAAGTTCAAAACAGTGTTACTATGAATGAAGACTTTAATACACTGAAAAAGACATCCTATTAGCATCATAAATATATATAAATAAAATTGGTTTCACTCTGCCCACATTTGACATTCTTTTGAATGTCCATGGAATAAAATAAAATATTAGATGCCATGAGTGTACCTATGGTCATCCTAGATGCAGTGATCAACATGAAATAGCAGTGAAAAATTAAAATGAGGTATTTTGAAACAGAAACGTTAAGCTAATTCAGTAATGGCACAGCTAGCACATATAGCCAATTTTCTGCTCTGTATCGAGTAAGCTGCCACAGTTAGTTAAGAACAAAAAGCTTGAGGTAGCCTATAGTACACAATCATGTGATTTGTGAATGCAGTTACTTCAGAATTTACCTCAGAAAATACTTTAGAAATTACCTCAAAAATTACCTCAGACTGCTTTTTTTTTTTGTGTTTTCAAGGTAACAGTTGTGTAACCCAGAATGTGTTAACTTTCTGTAGCTAAAACCAAAACTGATGCAGTTAGTCAATAAAGAAAAGCTTTAACTTAGTCGTAAACTGTTCTATTTTGGAACAGAAATGCTATGTTAATTCATTAGCACCATAGTTAGAATAAATTGTTAATTTTCCCTTCTGTATTAAATTAGCCATCAAAGCAATTTAAGAATGAAAATATTTGAGGTAAAATATTAATATTGAATGTATTTTTAACAAGGAATAAAAATGTAGCAGACATATAGACTAGACTTTTTCTTAGTTGTCATTTAGCACTATCATGAAGCAATACGTAAAATAAGGTACATTTTAGCTATCCGCAACTTGATGGAAACATTCATAGCCATGCCTTTTTCAGGTTTGGATAAGGTCCTCTCAGAAGAAAGTGAGTTTATAGTACTTTTTAGAGTACTATTGGCATGTTTTTGGTGCTACAGGCAAGATCATAATGTAAATAAAAACATTTCCGTGTCTTCTTCATGAAATATACAGTAGGCTATATATAGCTTCATACAGTTATGATGCCAATTGTGTAATACATGGGGGAAAAAACCTCATTATTCATCTTTTGGACACAGCAATATCCGACAGGTTTTATTATACCTCCACACATTTAATAAAGGGGTTAAGTATTAAAATTAATGCTGGGCCAATGTAAAGAGAATAGTGTTAGCAGAAGCTTAATAAGCCATTGAGTTTTAGAACAATGTGACCCCAAACTCCTGGTTTAAAAATGTGTGTGGTTGATTAAAACAATGCAAATTTGGTGCAAATGTTCAGAAATATAAGAGAGGCTAAAACTGCAAGAAGTAGTTGCTTGGTGAATAAAACCATGTCATGGCATCAAAATTGCAAATTCATATGTTTTATGAAAAGTTAAGATTAGGGTTATGGTTGAGGTTAGAGTGAGGGGCAGGGTTCACAGTTTTAGCTTTCCATACAGTGCTTATGAATTTTGTGTGGGTTACAGGTGCAGCTTTTGCAGAATATAAGGGTTAATTGCAACAATACTGACCTCTTCACTTGCTGCTATGAGAACCCTCAGGAAGCTTTTTTTCCTTTAAATAAAGAGAATGGAGTTAAAAAGAAAAGTTGGAAAGGTTGCCCAATTAGCTGCAGAAGTCGTGGCCTCCTCGCTGCGTTGCGTGTATGTGGCTGGCCTGGCAGGCCCGAACAAAGCCCAGCCAACAGCGAGGATCTGAAAGCTACACACAAACACACTCAGCCGGAAACTTGCCGCAGCACCACATATGGGTCATATGAGTGTGTTTAATCAATCTCTTTTTATTCCTGTTAACACGAGAGGTGTAGGAAAGAGAGAGAGAGAGAGAGAGAGAGAGAGAGAGAGAGATACGGCTACAGGTTCGCGGCAGATGGCTTCGTGTCAGTCATGACAGGCAGCCAGAATACAGCTTCCCCTGCACATTTATAGCCCCGCCTTGCTACATCACACACGCACTATTCTTTCTTTCTCTTTTCTTTCTTTCTTCTTTGCCTTGCCTTTTTTATTTTCTCATTTTTTGTTTTCCTATTCCTCTTTTCTGTCCCACCCCGGTTTTCTTTACCTCAGTTTTCTTTCTATCTTTCTTTCTTTCTTTCTTTCTTTCCCATACATTAATTTATTTTCTTTCCTCCTTTTTTTACTTATTTTTTCTTACAATGTTCTTTTTACATATGCATATGTACCTATTTTCTTTCATTCCTCATTTCTTCCCATTTTTATTTTCTTCTTTCTTTCCTTATTTTTAATTTCTTTTGTCTGTTTGCTTCATTCTTTTTTTCTTCCCCCTATTTCTTTCCATGTTTTTTATTTCTTTATTTTTCTTCCTTATATTTATTAATTCTTTCTTTCTATCTTTCTTTTTTCTTTCCTTCTTTTCCATACATTCCATAAATATTTTTTTTTTCTTTTCTCCATTTTACCTTCATTTTTTTTACATTGTTTTATTTCTATATGCTTTGCACATTGGCGGAGTTTGGGGGTGGGGGGTGATAGAGGCGCAAACAACCCTACTGATCACAAAGATTTTTTTTTGCAAATTTATTTTCTTTTTTAGTAACATAACATAGATCAAATGTCCATTCCAAATCATTTTATCACAAAATTAGATTAAAAAATCATTACATCACAGGCTACTAAATTGTGTGTTGCAAATTGTTTACATATGCGTCATTTCCTTTTACAACAGTAACAGGCAGAGAGGACTTTTACCCATCTGAAACTCACCAAAAGTTACTTATGGTCAAGCATGGGTGAGTCGCGGCTGTCAAAATTTAGCACTGCTCTGCATCAAAAGGGAAATTGACACTGACAAGGACAAGGTAGTAGCCAGATTTGCCAAAGAAAACGTGAGGAAGAAGAAGCTTTAAATAGCCTAAGTGGCATTTGTTGTGTAACCTATAACCTGGTTCAGTAATGCATTTTTCTCATTTAAAAACTCCCCCTTTTGAACATGTTTAATGAGTTTATTCAGTTGCTTGTTTTTCTTAATCAGACTGTCTGATAGTTTAGGTCGGATAACATAACAGGTTTTTAAGTTATCTGTTTGTTTGTAGTTGGTAATACTGCACTGTTGTGTTTTGGTCTAATGTAGGCCTAATTGTTGCTGAACGCCTTTACTGTTTTTTTTTTTTCTTCTGTGAACTATTTTGACCCTAAATGGAATGCATTGTTTTTGTAAACATTAAACCCACGATTCTGACCATTTGTGTGTACTATGTGTGTGATTTGAAAGATTGCTGAACACAATACCTAAGCGTAGCCTACATTGTTTTGGTTTTCCGATCCAGAGTGTTGAATAGATACATGTGTGTCCATTCATGTTTGAGGTTGCATTTACTGCCACTATTTTTTTTTTTTAATTATACAACAAGACAAAACCTTTGTTCCACCCCTGGCTTTGCTTCCTCTTTTTCTTCCTTCTACCCCACTTTTCTTTTTGTTTCCTATACATCATTTCTCTCTTTAATTCTTTCTGTCTTTACCACACCACTTTGCCCCATCATTTATTTTCCCCATTTCTTTCATTTTTTTCTTCACACACTCTATAAAAAAACACTGATAAACATGCACACATGTTCATTTACATTAACCTTCATACATATAGGCTATATACGTAAAGGTGATATAGAAACACAAGGCCAGGATGTCACTCTCTCTGATCAGGTAAAGACGAGTACATTTCGCAGACTTCTTGCTCGCCATCTGCCACATCTCTGCTCTGACTCCTCCTGCCAGAGACAGAAAGAGAGAGACAGAGCATGTGATTTTGTGAGAGAGGGAGAGAGATAGATTAGGGGGATAAGTAAGTGATGAAGATGGAGGGAGAGAGACAGAAAATGACAGAGATGGAGAGCATGTCTGAAGCCATGAATGTTTTAATGACAAGCAGCAGTATATATAAAAGATTCAGGAAGAACAAGCTCGTGGTTCTGAAGCTCATTACCTGCATTCATGTACCAGCTTACAATGTAAGCTCTATCGCAGTCTAGTATGGACATAAATGGTCAGTGCGTTTAAGTTTACAGACTACTAAAATGCCATAGCACAAATGTCAAAGGTCAAATCGATATTATTGGCAAAGTACATCTCGAAATATTTAATTGTCGAAGTTGATATGTTACAATTTATTCTGTTGTTTGACATGTTAAAATGGTTCATTATTAAACATGCACATGAAGTACAAATACAAGTCAATCATTTTCCTGCCTCACGATCATGGATGTAGTACTCGCTGTTTATGTCGAATCATGTTTTTGATTGGCTGATGATGGTAAAATATCTCACAAACACCTGTGTGATAAAGTGTTGAGCTACGATCTAACTAGTTACATTAGCATACGATGGTTACCTATGTAACCACAGTTCTATGAATTTCGGATGACCAGCAGAGGCGGTGCTTCAGCACCTGGATGTCCATCACGTGTACGTGCAGGTTGAGTGTTTATATCAACAAAGTCACCTGTGACCTGGGTGATGTGTGCCTTTTGCCCCGGTACTAAAGGCACGTTCAACCTGGAAACGGCCTCTTGGCAATCTTCTCGCGAATCTTCAGAGTGACTGCCAAGCTCTGACGGTCATCCGAAATTCATAGAACCGTGGTTACATACATAACCATTGTTCTATGTAATTTATACTGCTTTCAGCACCTGGATGAGTAATACCAACAAGGTCACGAGGAAGTTCTATGTGCCCCTTAACAACGGCTGTGAAGCTGGGGGGAAAATGGCTGTAGACACTGGATTGGGCGAGATCACATTCACCTTATAAAATCTTGCAAAAAATCTTGCAAATGTGCAGGTTGATGCCCATGATGCAGCGGTACAAATATCTGAAAGAGGGACCCCTCGTAGGGCTGCCCATGAAGTAGACACACTCCTGGTTGAGTGACCTCAAACCTGAGGAGGGATCCGGAGACCGCTGCCCTTATAGGCATAAACAATAGCCTCTACAATCCATTTTGACAGACGCTGCTTAGACAAAGCGTGACCTCGCCTATGCCCCATATGGCAGACAAACAGTGAATCTGACTGCCGGAATTCAGCAGTCGTTTGGATATAACATTTTAGTGCTATATCTATATATATCTATATATCTATACATATATATATATATATATATATATATATATATATATATATATATGTGTGTGTGTGTGTGTATATAACACTGGGAACAACAGGTTCGCACTTGACCCCTGCTCATCCTATTGAGTTGGGGGCTCAAAAGCTGACAGACTGAGGTGCTGGTGCGTATAAGACGAAGAAACGGTCTTTGGGAGAAATGAAGGGTTGGCCATAAAGTTACTTCTATGTTCCCAAAACTCCAGTGTAGGCACTCTCGGCTTACTGATAAGGCATGTAACTCACCTACTCGTCTATTCCATGGCCAAGAGTAAAGCTGTTTTCATAGACAGCAACCTCAACTCTGACCTCTCTAGAGGTTCAAATGGGGGCTGACACAGTGCCTCTAATACGAGAGGAAAGTCCCAAGAGGATACTGGGTTTCATCGAGAAGGTCTCAGTCATTGAGCACCTTTAAGAAAGCGGGTCACAAGGGTGTGGGACCCAATCATCATGCCATCTACTCTATTATACATGGCTGAGATGGCAGCTATGTATACTTTGACAGTCGAGGCTGCAAGGTCTCCATCAAGATGGGACTAGAGAAAGCTGAGGATTACCGGTATGGAACAGCATGTTGGTTCCTGATTTTGTGCTTGGCACCACTCAGAACAAAGCTTCCATCTGTTATCATACAACACATTGGTGGAAGGTGCATGGGCATTGTAGATGGTCTGTACAACTGATGGATCACACAGCCTTAGTAATGGTTCTGGCCCTTCAGAAGCCAGACCCAAAGTTACAGTCGGGATGGGTTCAGGTGCCAGATTCGGCCCTCCAGCTGTGAGAGGAGATCCCTCCTCACAGGGAGGGACTAAGGCTCCCTGTACAGTAATCTGTGTAGTATTGGGAACCACACCCTCCCTGGCCATTTGGGGGCTACTAGTAGCACCTTGTGATTGCCCCCGAGGATCCTGTCTAGGGAGGGCAGTATCAACGGTAGTGGAGGGAAAGCATACAGCAGTCAATTTGGCCACACATCGGCCAGTGCATCTTGGCCCAAGGGGCTAGGTTGGTTCCCCCAGTGAAAACCAGAGAGGACAGTATGTCGTTGACAGTGTGGCAAAAAGGTCCACCTCTGCCCTTCCATATCTGTGCCAGATCGCTTGCGCTATTTCGGGGTCCAGCTTCCATTCGCCAAGGTGGGGGCTGTGCCGGGAAAGAAAATCTGCAGTTGTGTTTTGAGTGCCTGGTAAGTGCATTGCCCTCAGGCTCAATAGGTGAGGATGGGCCCACAATAACAGCTGTTGGGCCAGCCTCAAGGATTGTTTGGACCTGGTGCTCCCCTGGTGGTTTATATGGTAAACCACAGATGTGTTGTCTTCTTATAAGGACATTCCTTCCTACCAGAAATGGAAGGAAATGTTTGATGGCGAGCCACACTGCCTGTAGCTCCAACACATTTGTCTTTGTTCCCGCTGCCAAGGATTCCACTGGCCTCTGATTGCCCTGCATTGGCATACAGCTCCCCAGCCTGCCAGGGAGGCATCTGTGGTCACTACTTCTCTGCGAGAAGGTATGTCCCTTAAGGAAACCCCCTGGGTAAAATATGCTTTTCTCCTCCATGGCCACAGGCACCTTAAGCAACTGGCAGTGACTCTGACCAGCTTGTGCCTGTGTTGAGTGGGTCGTTCAGCCAGATCTGGAGAGGCCATAATGACAGAAGGCTCAAAGGGACTACAGATGAGGCTGCTGTGAGCATACCTTGCAGTCTCATAAATGCTTTGAGGGCCATAGCCCTGCCTCTTCTGAAGTGACTGATGAGCTGGAGGAAGTTGCTTACTCGCCGTTGAGAGGAGGTAGCCATCATCAACCGTGAGTCCAACTGGATGCCAATAAACAGTCTTCACTGGCTGGGTTCTTTCTATAATTCACTGTAAGCCCTAGTTTGGTAACATGGGAGACCAGCAATGCTGATTCTCTGAGGGCATCTACCCTTGACTGGGAACAGATCAACCAGTCGTCCAAGTACGGGAATATTCGCATCCCCCTGGCCTGTAATGGAGACCGTGCTGCTGATACACACTTGATGAAGACCCTTGACGTCAGTGAGATTCCCGAATGGGAGCACACAAAACTGGTAAGCCATTCGCTCAAAGGCGAAAAGGAAGGAATTGGGGCATGCTGGGGTGTGATTGGAACGTGAAAATATGCGTCTTTCAGGTCGATGGTTGTAAACCAATTGTTCTGTCTGATGCCTTGCAGCACGTCCACTGTACATAGCATGTGGAACTTGAAAACCTTGAGGTGTGTGTTCAGAGGTCTTAAATCCAGTATGGGGCAAAATCTGACATCTTTCTTTGCGATAATAAAATAAGTGGAATAGAATCCACTGTTCTGTAAGGCGCTGTCTAATTGCTCGATGGCACCCTTCTTCAGGAGAGCCCAGACCTCCTGGCATAGGGCCAGAGCCTTGTTTGGGTCCTTGACTAAGGTCATTTTGACTCCCTGAAACCTTGGCGGTCGACGTCTGAATTGAATATTGTAGCCCTGTGACAGGTTGATACAACCCAGGGGTCTGACGTAAGCACTTCCCAGCATCTGAGCTGCTGGCTGGTGAAGCACCCGACCGTGGAAGTGGTACAGTCATTGTCAAGCGCTTTGCCCCTTATAATTTCTGGAGGGGCGATGGCCCGAAGTCAAGCAAGGGGGTTGGGTGGGGGTTGGCTGACAAAACCTTTCTGGTCGTTGTGCTCTCGGATGGGTAATCGGTTGTGGTATGTACTGAGCCATATTTGTTGCCCTAGAGGGTCTCTGTATAGCGGGGTGTTCACGACACAGACTAGCAAACTGTTGTCTGGCCTACGTAACCTGTAGGCTGCACTCCAGGGCTTGTTGTGCAGCCAGGCTGAACAGTTAACCAGGAATAACAAGAAGAGAGTGGAGGAATCCTACATGATTCCAAAAGTGGAGACTGGGCCAGCCATATTTGGCATCGGGTGAGGGTTAACGAAAACATTAGCTTCCCCAACTCCCTGGTCATATAGGCGAATGCCTGCAAAGAGGTGTCACTCAGGCTCTGGGCAGAAGTGTCAACCTCCGAAGCCTGCAATGTCTGGGACAGGGCCAGCATAAGGTGTGACTTAGAATTTCCAATATGTCCCATACGTGCTGCTGTGTCATAGCTTCTCACAATGAAGTCATCTGTCAACCGGCACTGTGGCGGGGGCCAGCGTGCATCGGGCCGAAGTGCTTCATCGGGTGATAGCACAAGGGTGGCAACAGCTGGATCTATATTGGGCATGCAGTCAAGGCCATGGTCGGATGCATCCTGCATATTAGCTAGTGCTCTACAGTCTGTTAGTAGATGAGAGAAACATCTGGGGTCTGCCCAGCACCTCTGTAGCTCCTCGATATATGGAGCTGAGGGTGGGATACAGAGAGCTGCGGACTGAGAGGTCTTCCTGAAAAAAGCGCCCTGATGAGTCACCTGGACAGGGGCTGCATCTAACCCCAGACGTGCCAAGGCCATTTTTACCACAGGCCTGACTGATGTCTGACTGGTCTCCGAGCCCTTCAGTGTACTGTGGCTCGTCCCCTGCGAATTGGGATGAGATGAATGGGAGCTCTCCATAGGGGATTCCAACCAGACCTCAGGTATTTAGTGTTGTATCAGCGTTAAGGCAAGAAACACCGAACTTATCACAAACCGTAAACTGCCGATTGCTGAATTAGAGTGTTCCCACTCCTACATGGCGTTGATAGCAGAGTCACTTACCTCTTGCTGGTTAGTGCACTATCTGAAATTAAACAATCACAAAAAAGGCTAACCTCAGTCTTTGGAGGACGAAAGTTCGTCGCTCCAACCCTACTTCGGGTTACAAGTCTACCAGCGGTGTCTGCACTCCTGAAACCTGCTTACCAATGCGAGAAGATAACAAGAGGTCGTTTCCGGGGTGAACGTGCCTTTAGTACCAGGGCAAAAAGCACACGTCACCCAGGTCACAGGTGACTTTGTTGATATAAACACTCGACCTGCACGTACATGTGATGGACATCCAGGTGCTGAAAGCACCGCTCAGTAGAAATGAAATAGAACTGTACATTAAGGAGTTCAGCAGAGATTCTACAATTTTAAAGTCATCGCAAGCTAGGGTTTAAGACCGACACAAAAACTTATGAACGTACTGTATGAACTGGCTTCTCATTGGAAAGAGAGTAAGGGCACACACACGGTCTCCTTTCTTTTTTTCTTTCTTCTGTATCTCACATACACACACACTCACAGCTTTAATTTATGTTACTTTACAAGTGCAGATTATCTTCTGTTTCAAATGATTCAAGTGATTCAAATGATTTGGATTCTAGAAAATTTCTTTTATTTATTTATTTTCTTTTTATTTATTCCCCCTTCCTACTTTCTGTAGTGCTTATTTCATCAGTTTTGTATCTTCATTGTGTTCCTTATTCCCCTTTCTATTTTTATTTTCTCATTTCTTTTTGTTTTCCTATTCCTCTTTTCATTTCTTCCTCATTTTCCCTTTCTTACTTTCCTTCTTTTCTTTCTTTCTTTGTCTTTCATTCTTTATGCCACTTTACAACTGCATTTTATCTTCTGATTCAACTGATTGAATTGATTAAAATGATTCAAATTCAGAAACTTATCTTATTTGTTTCCCCATTTCTTCCCTACTTTCTTAATGCTTCTTTCCTGGGTTTATTTCTTTTTTTGCATTCCTCCATTTCTTTATCCTGCTTTCTTTGATTTCTCCTTGACATTTTTCTTTCATTATGTTTTGTTTCCTCATTTTGTTCCTTCTTTCCCTTTTATTTCCTTTTTTATTATCTTTTTGGGCGTTCCTATTCTTCCTTTCTTTAATTTCTCATTTTGTTCTTCCTATTTTTATTATATTATTATATAATCATTTCTATGTGTTAACTTTTTTTTCTTCTGTCACACACATTTGCATCTTTACCTTACTTTATAACTGCATGTTAACCTCTGATTCAAATTATTCAAATGCCTCAATTGAGTCAAATGATTCAGATTTGGACTGTAGAAAAGAAAGAAAAGAGAAACGAAGAAAAAGGAATGAAGTGAATAAATAAATCAATTATGCTTTTTCTTACCTCTCTTCCTTTTTTTTTCTTTCTTCGGCTGTTTTTCTTGGCCAAACCCATCATTTTTGGGGTCAGGAGTTCTTCTTACATCTCCAAAAGAATAAGTCAGCAACCACAGAAGAATTCCAATGCGGATATCTGATATTCCCGTTTATCCGTGTTTCAGTGTTATTATAATTGAATGACAGGAGGAGAAAGATACAAACAAATAAAATATAATTCTGCATTTCTATCAGCTCTCAGCAAAATGTCTTATGAATTATTTATACTGAGAGACGTGTACGTATGGTGTTCAGATTCAACCACATTATAGAGACGTGAAGTGTGCAGTGGGCACACAGAGAAAAGAGCATCATGTGAATTTCTTCTGTCTTCATTGTTTATCCATTTCTTTATCTTGCTTTCCTTCCTCTTTTCTTATTTGGCTTCTTTCCTTTGTCATTTCTTTCCACCTTTAGTTTTAAATATCGTTTTTTTCTTCTTTTTTTAATATTCATCATTCGATTTATTTCTTACCCCTTTCTTTCTTTCCTCAGTTATTCCCTCTTTTATTCTCTTCCTTGTTCTTTCATTAATTTTCATTTCCCATATCGTTTTATATTTTTCTTTCTTCCTTCCTTTTTTCATTCTTTCTTCATTTCTCATTTGTTTCTTTCCTCATTTCCTTTTATATATTGCATCCAACCTTTTTTTCTTTCTTTTTCATTCCTTACTTCATTTTTCTTTCCTACTTTTCTTCTTTTCATTTCTTTCCCATTTTCTTTCCTACTTTCTTTTATTTTACTTTCTTTATTTTTCCTCCCTTCTTCCTTTCTCCTCATTACTTCTTTTCTTTACTTACTTTATTCCATTAATTCAATCAATCATTCCTTCATTCTTTTTTTCTTTCCTCCTTTCTTTCTGTTATTTGTTTATTTGTTATTACATCATTTTTAAGTCCTTTAACTTTTGCTCCATCTTACTTTATCATCATTAATTCCTCTCTTTCCTTCCCCACGTTCCTTTCTATCTTTTCACTGATCTTTCTAAGTGCTTTCTTTCTTTTATTTCTTTCTTTGCCCTCAATTACACAATACTTCGTCAGAAAATGGAGGGAAAGGAAATAATCTCCGTTCTTAGACAGGGCCTTAGATGGAAGCGTATATAAAGTAAACACACAAACACACTCCAAATGAGAGCTGTGGGATATGCAGCTAATGGCAGGCACACATGAAAGAGGTAAGGTGTGTGCCACGTGCCGAGCAGGCCCTGTTCCTGTGCTGTTGCCGAGCGAGGCGATGCTCTCCACATTTATTGGCCGAGTGCCGCTTCATTAACAAGGATCAGATCAGATCTCAGGGCGCTCTCTCTCTCTCTCTCTCTCTCTCTCTCTCTCTCTCTCTCTCTCTCTCAGTAAAATTCATCTGGACTCGCTTAAGTTCTTGTCACCTTTGATGAAAATCACACAACACTGTGCCAAGTTCGAGGACTGCCATAAACACTTCTTCACTCTCTCATTTAGCTTCATCGAGGTGATAAAAAAATCCAAGACCACTTGTACGTTGCAGTAACGTGCCTCGTTTTCAAAAGAAAAAAGTTCTTTGGCATCAATTGAAAGAGACTTTGATCTAATAAAGACACAATTCACATTTTATTTACAGAGATTTGATTTAAGGGGAATTTTTGTTTCGTACAGCCATGATTGTGTCACATGATCGGAATGATCCAAGTATGATCCAGGCCTGTGCTGTTTTTAACGTTTTGTGTTGATGGTGTACAGGAGGTCAGGTGGTGCATTTTCCCAGGATCTCCCTCCTACTCCATCTACCTCCATCCACTGGGATGGAGAGGAAGCCAAGAGTGAAAATAAAAGGTTTATTTCTGTATTTTACAAGCTGAGAGAGAGAGAAAGAGAGAAGGAAATAAAGAGGGGGTGGACTGCTGCCTGCTAGACTCCATTGATTAATGACTCATTTTTCACTTCCACCATTTTTCAATTCTTACTTTTGATTTTTTAGAACTTTTGTTATTCACAAACATTAACCTCGTCTACAGTTTGGTAGCATCTCGCTCTGTTTTTGTTGTTTATTGTTGATGTTTCACCAAATACAAGTGCTGTAAATCTCAGAGAAGATAATATTATAATTGATCTAAAACTCCTCAGATGACTGGAACAAAGTACAGAAGAGAAGAAAAGTAGAGATTATAAAAACCAGTAAATTGAGAGTTAAAATATATCACTGACTAGAGCTAACAGTATTCATGTAAGGAACAAAACACACTAGTGGGTACTGTTATAGGAAAATAATCAATGACGAAGTTGATTATTTTCCTGTAATAGCATGTCTTGAAGTGTTTTATACCTCTTATACCACAGTAATTTGCTAACACTTGCAACACAACTTGCCAATTATTTTTTTTTATTATTATTAAAGAACAAAATTCCAAACTTTTTATCCATTTATTATTACATTTAATTTTGTGGAACATCCACGAATCAAGTTAGTTCCAGAAACAAAAACACAGCTTGTCATTTTACAGAGAAACTGGAAAGTTCAAAGCCCTCCGCTCTTAAAGATAATAAGGCAAATAAAACGAACAAAAATCTGTCTGCTATACAAGTACCACTGAATTGCATAGCCGCTACTATTGAAACGATAATGTATCGAACAAACACATTAATATAAACCTATGATTTGCATTGCAGCTGGATCCACTATGAAAGTCGCTCTTAGAGAAAATTAATCAACACCTTCTGACCAATGACAATTGAGAATTCATCAGCGCTGTTTTATTATCGTAAATACATTTTAAAATGAATGATCTAAAAATTCTGAGAGTTTTTACCTTGTCAGAGTTCTCTGACAAATTTTAATATGGTCAAACCCTGGAAATTCAAAAGAGATCTTGTTAGCTAAAAGGGTAAAATTAGGGTTAGAGGCAGTGTTAGTGCTTATTATAATTCCTAACTGAAAAATTTAGATTTGGTATAAGTCAGGGCTGAAGACCAACAAACTTTAATGACAAGCGGATTAATCTGTTATCCAGTGAGACTGTTTTTAACTGTTAGGTGTTTAATGTAACATGCTGGAGAATGAGGCAGGATGCAAGTGCGTATACTCAGCATGGGCTTTATTTACACAAATTCAATAATCATAATCAGTATCTGCAGTGAGGGTCAATACACATGTAGGTAACATCAAAAGACGACGTCCATAATCTATAACAATAATACTGGCATGAGGGAAAACCAGAAAATAAGGCACAGTACCGCATGATACAGTACAATTGGGAATACTTCAGAGATACTAATACTCAACATGGTATAAACAGAGAAAATAATTCAGGAGATGGAGGAGATGGAGGACTAGAACCAAAACTTACATGCCCAGACATAAACACATAGAGAACAACGAATAAGCACAAGCAGTGTTTGCAACATTGGGAGTCATGCAGTTCACTGAGGGTGGAATTCACAAGACTTAATAAGAACGCTTTGAAACTAATCTCAGAATCCAGCACATTGTTCCTACAAAAAAAAAAAAGAAAAAACACTGTGTCTTTGTACTTGTCCTCCAGTTTTATTTATATATTGCAGCAAGACAAAAAAAAGTGTCATGTCAGCCCATGCAGTGTTCACACAGTGTTTATTGGGTGTTCATGCAGTGTTCACTGTCAGAACTGGGCCACAGTGAGAGTGAATAGGCCGAGAGGAGAGCTAATCTCTCCTCCAGCATGGGTTTCAATGCATAATCCCATCCTCCTTTCAAACGAGCCGCTACTTATTCACCAAGTCTCTAATCGGTCAAATATTAGTGATTAAACTACGTTTCAGCTTTCTCACCTACTCGACTCGAGGTTTAGTACTTAGAGGTGTCTTTGTGAGAGGAACAGGAACAGTGGTGATTCCACCACAATGATATTTATTCATTCATTTATTTATTTATTTATTTTTTTACACCACTCATCCTGAGCATTAAACCGTGATTGGATAAGTATACAAGGAGAAAACACAATACAGCTTTTGGGATATAAATTCTGATTGCAATGTCTCTCTATAGACGATATGAGCAAAAATATGGGCAAGTTTTTCACCAAAGCAAATCTGAACTGTTTCCCTCCCTCTTTTATTCATGCTTATTATTTTTGTTCAAAAATGATGTATCCAAGTACACAACTTTACAGAGATTTTACATTTTGGCAGCCAGTAGCTGTTTACAAACTGAAATTATGAGCTTGCGTCTGTTTTGCTACCACACATACCACACACATAGCTATCCAACAACTTGATCAAAGTGTGACATTCACTGTGTCATGATATTACACTTATACTACATGGCTAAAAGTTTGTGGACACCTGACCATTACACCCATATGTGGATCTTCCCCAAATTGTTGCCACAAAATTGGAAGCATACAATTGTCTAGAATGTCTTTGTATGCTGACAATAACAATACCACTGTGGACAAAGTGAGGTCTATGAACACATGGCTTGTCAAAGTTGGAGTGGAAGAACTCGAGTGTCCTGCACAGAGCCCTGACTTCAACCCCACTGAACAACTTTGGGATGAACTGGAACACTGACTGCATCCCAGGCCTCCTCACCCAACATCAGTGCATCACCTCACTAATGCTCTTGTAGCTGAATGAGCACAAATCCCCACAGCCACACTCCAAAGTCTAATGGAAAGCCTTCTCAGAAGAATGGAGGTTATTATAACAGCAAAGGGGAAGTAATTCTGGAATGGGTTGTTCAACAAGCACATACAGTATGAGTGTAATAGTCAGGTATCCACAAACATTTGACCATATAGTGTAGCAAGTAAGGTTTTTAGCTAGCTGTCTTCAGGCACTGTTTTTACCATTGTGTTTACTAAAACTAGCTCCTTACATAACATCTTTTTGGGAAGATAGCCAAGGCAAGGTTAAAAAGTAAATAAAAGCATTCCCGTGTCATTCTGGTGAAATATATTTATAGTTGCTTAAAGCTGAGGTGTCAAAGTATGTTACAGAACGAAAAACCCATTTTGTCCAAAACTTTCCAGAATTCAGCTACATTTGATGGGTTTTCCCAAACCACCATACACACCCACCGACCCTCCCACATGCATACACACACACACAAGCATTTTTTAAAATCCATCACTTCACCCAATAGCAACTCAGGTGTGTGGAGATCCTCCGTCGCACATATGCATTTTTCATGAAACAAAAAACCTCAAAGCAGAAACGTAGATATTAGTCACTTTAGTAATTAAAAATGCATATTGCTCGGTGCAGCCCGGTGCCTTGCATTATTCAGGGATCGTGTCACTTCTGCGCAAAAGCATTTTTGATGTAAAACACACTCTCTTGGTAATTGTGTGCACTTCTCTTCTCCCCATCGGGTGTTCCAACGTTTCCATTAGACCCAGCCCCCCGCACACACATACACACACGCACATATTCACGCACACACACTCACACACACACACGCACACACACACAAGGGGGTTTATTGCTTGGATGAATCTGGGAATTAGGTTGAAAGAGTGTTGGCTGGCATTACACCCGAGTGACAGCAGAAAGTTTTTGGTTGCAGGTACTTTGTATGGAGGATAAACATCCATCCATCCATCCATCTTCTATACCGCTTATCCTTTTCAGGGTCACATAAACAAAATTATAATGATTAGATATAATAAATAACTATTTATGTTTGTTTCTTTGCTGTTTATTTATGTATTTATTATATTTTCAGTACTTTCATTTATTGGGTAATTTGACTTTTTTATTGATTTACTTGTAGGCTTAGTTGTTTATTTCTTTTTCCATTCATCCATCCATCTTCTACCGCTTACTCCTTTTCAGGGTCACGGGGAACCTGGAGCCTATCCCAGGGAGCAACGGGCACAAGGCGGGGTGCCACAGGGTGCCAGTCCATCGCAGGGCACACTCACATACACACTCACACACCCATTCATACACTACGGACACTTTAGACATGCCAATCAGCCTACCCTGCATGTCTTTGGACTGGGGGAGGAAACCGGAGTACCCGGAGGAAACCCCCACAGCACGGGGAGAACATGCAAACTCCGCACACACATGGCCATGGCGGGACTCGAACCCCGGAACCTGGAGGTGTGAGGCAAACGTGCTAACCACTAATGTGCTATACATACATACTCACATAAACAAAATTATAATGATTAGGTATAATAAATAGCTATTTATGTTTGTTTCTTTGCTGTGTATTTATGTATTTATTATATTTTCAGTACTTTCATTTTTGGGTAATTTGACTTTTTTATTGATTTACTTGTAGGCTTATTTGTATATTTCTTTTTCTGAACTACAATTCCATGTTTTAAACAATCAATTATTACTATTTTATCTTAATTACTCATTTATTTTATCGGTACTTTATTTTACATCAGGGATTTGAGGCAAATGCAATTGCAGAACATAAGTGAAATGTTTAATAAAGTAACAAACAAAACACAACACAAGAAGTACATGGATCAAAGATGAGCATAATGAGCATACATGGGGACAGAACAAACAATGCTAGACAACTCGGGCAGTGCAGAATGTGACTATATACATGTATACACACAGCAGTGCTAATAAGCTAAACATGAAACAGATCAATTGAGACATATGACATGGTGGAGTGGCTGATGGGAAACGTAGTTTCTAGTCCTTTCCCCAATATTACATGACAGAACCCCCTCTCCCCAATGTGTGGCTCCCGAAGTGCGTAATCAGTTCAGGAGGGGGTCCTTAAGCATTTCAGAGCTCCATTGTGTGTCATCCCTCACGGTGCTGGATAGAGGACGCTTGACGTGTACACTGAGGTTCAGAAATGGGTCGGTCTCCTCCACAATGTTGAGAGATGACATGGTATTCCTAGCCTGGCTTGAGTGCGCGGCGACAGCTACTGCGCAGCCAGCGGGGGAAACGAAGCTCAAGGTGGAGTCAGACAGGGGAGCGACATTCACCATGAAGCTAGAGGGTGCAAGCGACGCTCCCCGCTAGGTCAGAGGCGGGGAGTGACGTTCTCCACAAGGCCAGAGGGGGGAGCAAAGTTCTCCACGAGGCCAGAGGGGGGAGTGATGCGCTCCACGAAGTATGAGGGGGGAGCGATATCATTTGTGCAGCGGGAAGGGGGAGCGTCATACGGTGCGAAGCAAAGACAAGGAGCGATGTCTTCAGTGGAGCATTGCAGCAAAACAATGTCCTCAGTGGAGCAGAATGGCAGAGAGATGGCATCAACTGACCAGGAAGGCAGAGCAATGTCCTCAGTGGAGCAGGCGATGTCAGAAGCAGAGCCTGGTATAATGATGTCCGAGGCAGAGCAGGGAAGTAAAGCGGATCTCCTGGCCGCACCAGGAGCTGGAGCAATGTCTTCAGCTGAACAGGGAGACTGAGCGGCATCCTAAATTGATCAGGGAGGCTGAACAACATTCTCTGTTGACTTGGCAGGCTGAAGGAGATCCACAGAAGGGGAGGGAGGCAGATTGACATCCTTAGTGGGGCAGGGAGGGTGGGAGATGGTTTCTGCCTGGCTGGAAGGCTCCTTCTTGAGATACACCCTGAGGGAGTACATCATGTCAAGCCATTCCCGATTGGTCTTGATCAGGGAGAATCTCCCTTCCTTCTCCCACCTTGGTTTATCCCTTTCAAAAAGGGCCTCTTGCACGCTGAAAAAAATCTGCTGCATCCATTTATTCGATCTTGCGTTCTGTCACGTCAGGGATACAATTGCAGAATATAAGTGAAACATTCAATTAAGTAACAAACAAAGCACAACACAAGACTTACATGGATCAAAGACAAGCATAACATGATACGTGGGGACAGAACAAACAACGCAAGACAACTCATGCAGTGCAGAATGTGACTATAGATACACACCAGTGCTAATGAGCTAAACGTGAATGTTAAGAAAATTCACACCAAAGTCATCAAATGTTGCTTAGAAAAGGTACTTAACAGAACCAGCATTTTTGCCACCATTACAAAACACTCACTAATTTTTGCACTGCCCGTGTGCAGCTTTTAGCTATTTTAATTTAGTCCAGGATATAAAATTATTTATAAATTCTCATGTATTATGGAGAAACGGCAGGAGGTCTGTGAGGTGCTCAGAGTGATCCTGCACATTTTTTGCAGGTGCTCCAGTACATCTTAAATCACATGGTTTATTAAAGCACCGTCATGCACAACATGCAGTTCTGGATGAACTCAATCTGTCACGAGTTCCCCTTTAAGCAGCGCGCTGTGGAGCATGTGAGTCTTAGTCTTAGTTCATAGTTCATGTCATGTTTAGTTTTGTTTGTTAAGTTCACGCTGGTTTCTCCGCTGCTAGTCCCTCGCTGTTGTTTATGTTTCATGTTTGGTATATCGACCCTGTATCCCGAGACCACGACGTTGATTCCTGCCATGCCTCGTTTAGGCCTGTTTGCCAATCGCCTGAACCTTGCATGTTACTGGATTCCGTTTTTGGATCACGTTTTGGATTTGTCTGCCTGTCTCTCTGTAAATAAAACTGTTGTTCAACCTGCACTTGCATCCTACCTCATCTCCGTTGCGTCATGAAACGTGACAGAACATTCCGCGATAACATGGATGCAGCAGGAGGACAGGGGAGACATCACGCTACAATGGGAGTAGCAGGACAATACCTTATCGGGAAACGTTCCGATTACTGGCCGCATTTCTTGTCCGTGCAGTTCCCTCAACGGTACGCCGTTGAACTGCCACCAGAGACAGCGGGATTGGGGAGCTACCCGCTGGAGTTCCTCTTCAGCTGCCAGGAATATTTCTGCAGCCTGGCATATCCCAAGCCTACTAAGAGACAGTGGATCGGGTTCTTGGTGTCCAGGTTTTGCAGTCCGGCCCGTGACTGGGCAGAGCAGCTGATTAGCATTGAGTCCTCTGCCCTCCAGGATGTCACTCAATTTGCAGAACTTTTTATGGAGGAGTTCACACAACCAGGGCAGCTTCATGGTCTGGATTTACTGGGGTGGAGAGTCAATGGACAGCCCCAGCCTGACCTGCCCTTTAACCTCTATTATGAGGGGATTGACAGGTCAGCCTCCACCGATCCGCTTCAGGTTCCAGCCAACGTGGAGGAGGTGGCACCGACATGCATGTCTGAGGGCTGCAGGAGGGAGACCAAGCTACAATGCCCTACCTGCAAAAAACTGGGTCTCCAGGAAGCATTCTACTGCTCTCAGGAATGCTTCAAGAGCAGCTGGCGGGAGCATAAGAAACTCCACCGGAGAGCCCGTGCAGAGATCCAGCCCGGGGTCAACAGGGTGACCTCGGAGCGCCCGTTGGAGGTCTCAGCACCTGAGCCCCAGCCGGAGGTGAACCTGGCGACCTCAGAGCTCGAACCTGAGACCCACGAGGTGGGCTCACCTGCCGAGCTACAGCCAGAGGTCCACATGGCAGCTTCAGAGTTCCAGCACGAGACCTACGGGGAGGTCTCAGCTCCGGAGCTCCAGCCTGAGGTCAACCTGGCTACCTCAGAGCTTGAACCTGAGACCCACGAGGTGGGCTCACCTGCCGAGCTCCAGCTAGAGGTCAACAGGGAGCTCAAGTCCCTGAGGTCTAAGTCCAAGTCAAGTCTCAAGTTCCTGATGCCACGTACAAGCCTGCTGATCCAGTTAACCAAGTTCCGCTAATATCTAAGCCTAACAACCAAGTTCTGCCAAAGCCAGAGTCTGCTGACACGCATAGCCAAGTTCTGCTCACGCCCGAGTCTGCTGACATGCACAACCAAGTGTCTGTTGAAACAAACAACCAAGCTCTGCTCATGTTCCCATCTGATGACCTGAACCACCAAGTTATGCTCACGCCAGAGTCAGAAGAACCGTTCGACCAAGTTCTGCTCACGCCTGAGTTTGCTGAAACAAACAACCAAGCTCTGCTCACGTCTATGTCTGATGACCTGACCCACCAAGTTATGCTCACGCCAGAGTCAGAAGAACCGTTCGACCAAGTTCTGCTCACGCCTGAGTTTGCTGAAACAAACAACCAAGCTCTGCTCATGTCTACGTCTGATGACCTAACCAACCAAGTTCTGCTCACGTCCGAGTCTGCTGACACGCACCGCCAAGTTCTGCTCACGCCCGAGCCTGCTGACACGCACAGCCGAGTTCTGCTCACGCCCGAGCCTGCTGACACGCACAGCCAAGTTCTGCTCACGCCCGAGCCTGCTGACATGCACAGCCAAGTTCTGCTCACGCCCGAGTCTACCGACACGGCCACCCAAGATCCGCCCATGGCCAAGGTTCACCTGGTGACCTCAGAGCCTCAGCCTCCCTGCTCAGTTGAGGTCGTCGCTCAGCCTCCCTGTTCAGCTGTGGACGTCGCTCAGCCTCCCTGTTCGTCTGAGGTCTTCGCTCAGTTTCCCTGCTCGGCTGAGGTCGTTGCTCTGTTTCCCTGTTCAGCCGAGGACGTTGCTCTGCTTTCCTGCTCCGCCGAGGACGTTGCTCTGCCTTCATGCTCCGCCGAGGACTTCGCTCAGCCTGTCCGCCCGGCTGTGGTTGTAGCTCTGCCTACCTGTTCAGCCGGGGACGTCGCTCCGCTTTCTTGCTCCGACGAGGACGTCGCCCTGCTTCCCTGCTCTGCTGAGTACAGCGCTCTGTTTCCCTGTTCAGCCGAGGACGTCGCTCTGCTTTCCTGCTCCGCTGAGGACGTCGCTCTGCCTTCATGCTCCGCCAAGGACTTTGCTCAGCCTGCCTGCCCTGCTGTGAATGTCGCTCTGCTTCCTTGCTCTGCCATGTACGTCACTCTGCCTTGTTGTTTCGCCAAGAATGCCGTGCGGTCTCCAGGCTCTGCTTGGGACATTCTGCCCAGGGGGCCGGGGCCGCCAATGGAGATGGATGTTTCATGGCACTCTGGGAGGAGTGCCCTTGGGGGGGGGGGGTTCTGTCACGAGTTCCCCTTTAAGCAGCGCGCTGTGGAGCATCTGAGCGCGCATGCACGAGCAGGTGCGCGAGCACCTGCTTTTCCCTTGTGGACAATCCTGACATTTCGACACGTGCATTTGTTTATGTTTCTGTCATGTCTCCTCCCCGTTCTGTCATTGGTTGTAGTTTCACGTGTGTCTGAATTGCCCTCAGCCGTCAGCCATGACAACGCTGATTATCTCTGCATATATACGGCGCGCCTCCAGCACACATCACGGAATGTTGAATGAGTTAGATAGTCGATTAGTTTAGAGTCCTTACGATAGATAACCACAGTCACAGTTCATAGTTTCATGTTTCGTTTAATAGTCTTAGTCTTAGTCTTAGTTCATAGTTCATGTCATGTTTAGTTTCGTTTGTTAAGTTCACGCTGGTTTCTCCGCTACCAGTCCCTCGCTGTTGTTTATGTTTCATGTTTGGTATATCGACCCTGTATCCCGAGACCACGACGTTGATTCCTGCCTTACCTCGTTTAGGCCTGTTTGCCGAACGCCTGAACCTTGCATGTTACTGGATTCCGTTTTTGGATCACGTTTTGGATTTGTCTGCCTGTCTCTCTGTAAATAAAACTGTTGTTCAACCTGCACTTGCATCCTACCTTATCTTCGTTGCGTCACGAAACGTGACACAATCCTCTTTGGAATGTCTAGGAGGGGGAAAAAAACAATTGATCAAACTCTATTTTGACTTTAACACCAACAACTTAGACTTGGTAGTGGTCACCTGAGGACATAAACATACCTATCATCACAGTAAAAATTGTGGTGTGCATGACATATTAACCAGAATTTGTTAATATTCATTCATTTAAATTTAATTTACTTCTAGCTTTCTCATCTTTTCTCAGAACAGGGAAATGTGTCAAATGTGTTAGTATTTGACTAAGTAAGAAATAAAAAATTATGGGGTGTGCTGTTGCAGAAAAATAATGAACATTACCACTCCAATGTTGATTTTCTTTCAATAACAGCACACCCAGAAATGTTTCATTCCTCTTATATGACATCAATTTACCAATTTACCAATTTTATAATTATTAATGAATGACATGCCATACTTTTGGTCTGTTTATAGTTAAATTTAATGCTGTGAACCATCCACAAAACACCATTCACGAAGGCTAGTTCTTGTTAACTCTTTCATTATAGCAGTTATAAACCATTATTTCCTCACTATATTGCCTCTCTTTTTTTCTCTCCTGAAGGTAATCAGATCTGTGGTTGCATGGAGGATTGGCAGAGATTGAGCAGGTAATGAGTGAGTGGTTACACTTGTGTGTGGTGAACGTCTGGGTTATGCATGTAACCCTGTTCCCTGAGAAGGGAATGAAATGTTGCGTAGCTTTGTCATACAGGGGTAGGTCTGTGAATTGCATCTTCGCTTCAGATAATAGATTCTGACGGCGCGGTTCACAGGTGCCATATATATATCACGCGACACGCTGAATTGCCACGTCACCTGATCATGGGAGGCCTATAAATAGGCATGATTTTACACAAGATTCAGATGCCGGTCGTGCACGAGGGGCGCTCCCATAGTGTTATGCTAAACGCAATGTGAAGTTCCCTTTGAAAGGGAACTGTATTTATAGGCTGTGTTGCAGTGAATGGTTTCTGACCCATAAGAGGCAGCTGACACCATGAAAGCTGACATTTACTTTGACCATAAACAGACCAAGGACAACAAAAACATTGTGTGTGCTTTTGGTTTTGATTAATGGTTTGAGTTTGCTACTAGGGACAAAAAACTCCTCTGTTTTGACAACTTTCAAACGTTGGAATACTTACAGACAGTTACAGCTGACACTGGAGATTTGTTTCCATGTTTGGTTCTATTTAAACATGTCCTTATAGAAAATTGATATCAACAATCATACATTTTCTTTATTTAAGAGAAACAAGTCCCTGCATAATTTGTTACTATAGAAATGGTAGTGTATTAGAATAAGCACATACATGTAAACTTCTGTCAGAGCTGCTTTTACAGAAAATTCATCAACACCTCCTACCCAATCAGATTTGAGAATTCAGCAGAGCTGTGGTTTAATGCATCCTATGGCAAATATTGTTTCTAGTTTGTCCAATGTTGCCTTTTAGTTATACTTATATAGATTAAGAGTGTAGATATGCTGTAAAGAAAAGGCAATTTTCTCAAGGAACAATAGTTACATTGTAATATGGTTTGAAAATAATATATTGAATTTCAAGGTACTAATTATTTTAAAAATATATATATAATTTTCCAGTTTGCAAATACATATCAGAGAACGGCGGCTGGCGTCGTCACTATTCATCCACTTAAGAGCCATTTAGAAGTAGGAAAGAGTGAGATAGCAAGAGAAAGGAAGTGGAAAAAAAATTGTATTGAATATATCAATGAGGATGATGAGCTTTTATGCTGTCTCCTTTAGGACAATAAACCTCACATTTAAAAATGTATTCAGAACAATCTATTACTCTCTAAATGGAGTTATAATTGAGCCGGTGTCAAAATGGTAAACAATGACGCCTCTGTTCCAATTAATAAATTACTGACAAAATCTATGAGCCTTAATATTAAGTTGCATTCAAATGGAGTCCATTAAGAGGAGGCGTGTGTGCGGGTTTGAATGCGCCCGAGTGGCATGCCCGACGTCGTGAACCCGTGGCTTTGGAGGGAGCTGAAGCATGCTTCATTTAACTGAGAGGAGCAGGAGGAGTCGGAGTTCGCTCTCAGCCATAATGAAGATGAATAAATGGAATGATACCTTTGTTATGGTGTGACAGACAGAGAGAGGGAGTGAGAGAGAGAGAGAGAGAGATAGAGACACCAGCATAGTCAGTTTAACTGGGAGAGGCGGAGAGGGGAAAACATCTCATTAGAAGCAAACAAAAAGAGGAAGAGCAGCGAGCAGGAGAGGGGTAAATACAGAGAGGGGTGATTAAAAGAGGAGTGCCTTAACGAACACCACTAATGAAATGGATATGCTAATGTTGTCATACTTAGCAGATGGAATTAAAGTGACTTATTGTAATGTGCTTGTTACAGTATTATTAACATGGCATGGGAAAGGCGGGATACTGAATCTTGTGGCTAAATCATATGTCACCGTTGGACTATAGTTTTGATTTTTCTTTCATTAAAGAGCCTTGTAGAGAGAAAAATAGAGAGATAAAAAGCAAGCTAGGATAAGAGGAAGATAAATGAAGGGAGCAAAGGGAATGGTTGGATTCTGTTCCATAATATATCGATGTAGTTGTAAATAAAAGGCTATGAACACTTATACCCTTAATATTAACTTCTGTTGCTTTTCAGATAAATTGATTTCTATGAATGAATTATTGTTTATTTACAAGCATGAAGCCATGTTGAATATGACATGGTAAACAGAGATAACAAAATGTGGAAAAGTAGAGAGATAAAAAGGCAAAAAAGAAAATAAAATAAGATAAATATATGGAATTTGGGATATAGGAATTTTGGAAAAACAAGGAAGTTGGAGATATAAAGGTAAATAAAATGCAAGAATGAGACTCACAGAGAGAAACAAGGGAGAATAATAGACAGATATAAAGACATACCCAATGCATCTTTAAGTGTAATAATTTGATGGTTTGAATTTGATGTATGGACCAGAAACTAAAAAACACTTAATTTAAAGAGAATATCCAATGAGAGAAAGAGAAAGACAGGAAACCATAGAGTAGTGAACAGTGTCCTGATCCAGAATGTTTCATCTAATAGTATTATTCTTTGTCTGTTTTCAACTCACTGTTTAATATGATTTTCTGTATTTTTCCCTAAAATAATACTGCTTTTATGTGTGCAACCTCAAATTTACACCCTAAAGAAACAGGAAATTGAATTCTGGGAGATTAACCTCAATTGAAAAAAATATATTATTTATTTTAATAAACGTGTTTTTTTTTAATGAGACAATGCTATTATTTAAAAAAAAAATTCTTAGACAATTTTTGTGTGTGTGTATAAATGTTCTCATAGACTAAATTGAACTAACAATTTCTGTCAAATTTACAAATTTTTTGTTTCTTCGTACTTGTATGCAGATGCTCATGAATAGCAATCTCCTGTAAATTGCAAAGCATGTTCATGAAGCATCTGATTTATATTTAGTGGTGCCCACAAAACTCCATAAAAGGCAAAACTCAGAGAGTTGAAAACAACAAAATAATGACGAAATGGTGAAAGAGCTCCTCCTAAATGTCAATAACATTGACTGTATTGCCTTAACAGTTTTAAAGTGATGCAAATGATGCATGAATAGAATTGAATTCAAATATATTTTACTTCCCTGCCATGATTTCTTAAACAGCTTTAAAAATTGCCGTAGTTCTTAATGTTTTTTTGTTTTGTTTTGTTGTTTTTTTTTTAATAATGAATATTAAATAAGAATTTTATAAGGGCAAATTCGGTTTTGAGTATTGAGTAAGTAATAAAACACTCTTGCTAATGGACACTTGGACCCTATAACATAGACAAACAAGTATAGCTTTTTAATTGTGCAAATTACAAATGTGTATACGGTGTAGCCACAGCTCTTCTTGTGTTAAATCGCACAATATATAGCTTTAATGGTCCTTCCATACATCTGGTCATTTCTGTTCTGCACAATCTCTGTTCTTAATTACTGCCAAAATATATGTAATATATACACCGATTTGATGGAATCCCAAAGCTTCATCCGCTGCACATTAAGGCACATTAAGACCAAGTGGTGCTGATTGGACTGTAGAGTTGTGATTGTGACGGAAGTGCCTCGCTCCTCTCCGCCGCCATTAGGAGCACAGAGGGAATGGGAAAGGATGGGCGAATGGGTGGCATATGCTCTAATGTGTCTTAAAGCTGTCCACCTGTCATCGGCGACGAGAGCGGCTTACTGATGGCGCGATGAGCCTCGTTTAACTGATGGCTCTTCTAAATGAACTCTCTGCTATTCAATTGATGCCTTCGCCCATTTCGCCCGGCACCCAAATGATACGGGGCCCCATAATTATGCCACGTTTCACCAAGAGAGACAGCGTCGAACTTTTATTCAAAGATAATAACACTCATTTTTATTCTGGCCTAAATTAGCGCAATACACTTATGCATTACAGAAAGGATATCAAGCACTTTTTTGATTAGGATTTACAACCTGTGTGTCCTTGCAGTCAATAACAATAAAAGTGTTATGGTTATTGCTCGTTAGCTCACCACGTGGATCCTGTCAGAGCCAGTTTGTGAGTGTGTGAGCCAGTTAGAAGGTTTTTAATTAACTTTAGGTTTTTATATTACTTTGAGGTCCTATTTGAAAATCAGTCTTTTTTTAGTTTAGCTTTTAGTGTTTATATATATATATATATATATATATATATATATATATATATATATATATATATATCAAAAGTAACTGGTGTTACTGGTGATATCAATCAATATCTGGTGTGGCCACAAGTTGCTTCAAGTACTACAGTGCATCTCATCCTCATGGACTGCACCAGATTTGTCAGATCTTTCTGTGAGATGTCACCCCACTCTTCCACCAAGGCATATACAAGTTCTCGATCACGCAAGGAAGATCAGCTGTCCTTCCTGTCTCCCTGTAGCACTGTCTTAGGCATCTTACATTACAGACATTGCAGTTTATTGCTCTGGCCACATCTGCAGTCCTCATGCCTCCCTGCAGCAGGCATATGGTATGTTCATGCAGGTGAGCAGGAACCGTAGACATCTTTCTTCTGTTTTTTTTTCAGAGTCAGTAGAAAGGTCTCTTTAGTGTCCTAAGTTATTGTAACTATGACCTTAATTTCCTACAGCCTGTGAAGGGAACATTTATTTGGAATGTTTGTAAGGAGTCTCTAGTGTCAGTGCTTTGATACAGTCGAAACAGCTGTACATGTATGTTTTCAGACACAGGAGAGTCTTCAGGATGGACAAGCTACATTTATTTTGTTGTATTAACTTCAAGAGAGAGAAAAAGTAGAGACTTGTAAGGGAACAACTATTTATAGCTGCTATAATGTAATTCAACAACATAAAATGTCACTATAAATGGATAAAATGTACACTGTGTTATGTAATCAATGCAAACGGCTGTGGTATAAGAGAAATAAAGCACTGGAACATGCTGTAAGACCACAGCACCCCACCTTGTCTTTGATTATTTTCCTATCACAGCATGCTCCATCATGGTTTATTCCTAACATATGACATCCACCACAGATTAGGACAGATGAGCTATAATAACTCTGGTGAGAATGGAGATTAACACAAGGTTCTTATTTTTCCTGATGAGCACAGGGAAGCGTGGAGTGTGAAACATTATCAGAGCGAGGCCTTTGTTACGAGCCGAGTTACTCCAGAGGTGTGTTTGGGTGGGTGTGGGTGGAGAGGAGGACTAGAAGGAGGATCTTATGCACATTGTGTAAAGAGCTCTAATTAATGTGTGTTTGTGTGTGATTGAGAAACTGGCCTTTTCTCCTCCAGGGATCAGCCTGTGATGGAGTCAAGAGTACACTCTTGGCAGTGTGACCTGGATTTGGGAGTGGAGTTGCAGAGTGAGTGAATGTGTGTAGAGACCTTTCACTGCAAAACCAGGCCGTCAGTCAGATGAGAGCGTGATACACACCACACTGCAGCCTCACATGGCACTGCGTCTGGGGAGGAGGAGTACCCAGCCTCCCCAGTAATTAACTAGCGAGAGAGAGATTGAAAGTGGTGGTGGTTGGGGTGTAAGCATAAACACTATGTAGCAGAATGCAGACCCTGTATTGCATATTTAAACCCATATATGAATCTGTACATGTCTTTGAGCCCATTTATGGAAGAATTCAAATCAGTAGATTTCAAAATATTCAAAACTATTTTATAAATCTACTTTATCCTTACTGCTAATTCTTGCTAGCCTGCTAAAATGAGCCAGCTAATCAGATCTAATGAAGAATTCACAATAAATTAGATGAATTGATATGAGTATTAAACATGTCTGTACACAATTAACTTTATACTTCACAACATTTTTTTTTATATACGTGTGAGCTACCCTGAGGATTTCTAAGAGGACATTTTAAGTCATTTTCAAATATTTTTAGCACATATTCACTGATAAATCTAGCTAGACGGCTAACAAGTGCTGACATGATTTCTGAGAGGAATTTTAAGCTATATTCAGAGATATACATGTATGTATCATTTCCACCGATAATGCTAACTAGCTGGTGAATAAGAGCTAACCTGACAGGATTTCTGAGAGTAATTTTATGTCACACTGGCATTGTTTCTAATTTTCATTGATAATGCTAACTAGCTAACTAACAAGTAAATTTTAAATCATATTCAAAAATGTCCATAATATTCACTGTTAACACTAGCTAGCTGGCTAACAAGCTAACCTGACAGGATTTCTGAGAGAAATTTTATGTCATATTCCTAAAATATTTTCAATTTTTATTGATAATGCTAACTAGCTAACTAACAAGCAAATTTTAAATCATATTCACAGATGTTCATATTCTTCATAAATTACTTTAGCAAGCTGCCTAACAAGCTAACCTGACAGGATTTCTGAGAGGTTTTTTTTTTTTTTTTTTTCCAAATTCCTAAATGTTCATTCTTAATCTTCACTGGTATAACTAAACATCTAGCCAACATACTTTATGCAATCCTCCAAATTCCATTGTTTTTTTGTTTTTTGTTTGTTTGTTTTTTGTTTGTTTTTTTTTTTTGTTTGTTTGTTTGTTTTTTGAAAACCAATGAAACGGTTTTTATTTGTAATAGACAAAATGGTTACACAAACAGTACAATAGAATGTTCTTATATCTCACAGAAAAACTGATTAATTATCTTTCCTTCTCCAGCTAAACACACTTCTAAATGAACCTGGTGCAGAACCATTCGAACCCCAGAGCTCTTTCTTCACGTAAGTTCACAGCAGAATTCATTTTTCCTCTGAAAATACCTTTTGGTAATTCTTTTTTTCCAGTTTCATTTTTATTGAACATTTCTGCTGTACATTTCTGCTGAACTAAACATTTCTGCTGAACTAAACATTACAAATTCCATTGTTAACCCAAGCTAACTGGCCAACCTGAGAAAATCTTAGCTCTTATTTGAAGCCAGGTGATTATTGAGACAGGGAATGTCCATATGGGTTCATATTAGGAACAGTATGCACTCAGACCCTTGCTACTCAATAGATAATTCACTCTGCATTATTCTATTATTCTTCCCAGTAACTGTGAGCTCCTTGCTTTGTCATTTCCTCTCATACGCACACACAGTATACACAGAGGGAACACACTCACACAGAGAGAAACCCTGCTAACACCCAGTTGCTCTGATGGCCATTCTTCCTCAGCACGGCAACATGTGCATCTTGCTGTGAGAAATGTTGATTTCATTCGCTAATTTGTTAATTGGTTTTCCTCCATTACAGCCCCCTCCCTGTCCACTAATGTCGCCGGACACTGTGAGATGGAAATTGGTTAAAAAACGATAATGAAAGATAGATATTGAAATAAATAAAACTGGAACGCTCCCCGAGGACCTGAATGGAGAAACTTATCTGTTTCGTCTGCTGATATGAAATAATTAAGCGAATTAAGTGAACAAAGGGCTGGGAGAGCTCTGTCTAATGCCATATCTCTCGACCTGTGGCTAAATGCAGCATCCGTGCAGATACAATTCAGAGGCCCATCAAGGCCAAACTGTACAAGCCCTGGTAACACACACTTACACACAAACATTGCTGATCTGGCCTGTGAGACAAGATGAGTTCAAACTGCTGACTGCTTTCGGACAGAGGTATTAAAGGAAAACTTTATATATATATATATATATATATATATATATATATATATATATATATATATATATATATATATAATATATATATATATATATATATATATATATATATATATATAGTATCTCACAAAAGTGAGTACACCCCTCGCATTTTTGTAAATATTTAATTATATCTTTTCATGTGACAACACTGAAGAAATGACACTTTGCTACAATGTAAAGTAGTGAGTGTACAGCTTGTATAACAGTGTAAATTTGCTCTCCCCTCAAAATAACTCAGTACACAGCCATTAATGTCTAAACTGCTGGCAACAAAAGTGAGTACACCCCTAAGTGAAAATGTCCAAATTGGGCCCAATTAGCCATTTTCCCTCCCTGGTGTCATGTGACTTGTTAGTGTTACAAGGTCTCAGGTGTAAATGGGGAGCAGGTGTGTTAAATTTGGTGTCATCGCTCTCACACTCCCTCATACTGGTCACTGGAAGTTCTACATGGCACCTCATGGCAAAGAACTCTCTGAGGATCTGAAAAAAAGAATTGTTGCTCTACATAAAGATGGCCTAGGCTATAAGAAGATTGCCAAAACCTTGACACTGAGCTGCAGCACGGTGGCCAAGACCATTCAGCGGTTTAACAGGACAGGTTCCACTCAGAACAGGCCTCACCATGGTCGACCAAAGAAGTTGAGTGCACGTGCTCAGCGTCATATCCAGTGGTTGTCTTTGGGAAATAGACATATGAGTGCTGCACTGGGGGAGCTACAGTTCATTGAGGGAACCATGAATGCCAACATGTACTGTGACATACTGAAGCAGAGCATGATCAGTATGCAGTATTCCAGCATGATAACGACCCCAAACACACCTCCAAGACGACCACTGCCTTGCTAAAGAAGCTGAGGGTGAAGGTGATGGACTGACCAAGCATGTCTCCATTCCTAAACCCTATTGAGCATCTGTGGGGCATCCTCAAATGGAAGGTGGAGGAGCACAAGGTCTCTAACATCCACCAGCTCCGTGATGTCATCATGGAGGAGTGGAAGAGGACTCCAGTGGCAACCTGTGAAGCTCTGGTGAACTCCATGCCCAAGAGGGTTAAGGCAGTGCTGGAAAATATTGGTGGCCACACAAAATATTGACACTTTGGGACCAATTTGGACATTTTCACTTAGGGGTGTACTCACTTTTGTTACCAGCAGTTTAGACATTAATGGCTGTGTGTTGAGTTATTTTGAGGGGACAGCAAATTTACACTGTTACACAAGCTGTACACTCACTACTTTACATTGTAGCAAAGTGTCATTTCTTCAGTGTTGTCACATGAAAAGATATAATAAAATATTTACAAAAATGTGAGGGGTGTACTCACTTTTGTGAGATACTGTGTGTGTGTGTGTGTGTGTGTGTGTGTGTGTGTGTGTGTGTGTTTGTGTACGCCACATGTGCAGTTACCCTAAACAAGAATTTCAACATGCCTCCCAGAATTGAGAAGTAAAAAGAAAACCAGTTCACTGAAAATTCATTTATAAATGCAGGTCTAAGGGCAGTTGTTGACTTGTGTCAATAAATGTTTACGAAAAACACGTTCGTGAATTTAAGAATCTTTCCAGAAATTATTAAAGGAGAGAATTTTCCTTTTTCCTTTGGGAAAGTGTAAGTAACCGGAATTGCTTTTTACTGTATTACAGTTTTCAAAGTTGAACAAACCTACATAACAGCAAACTTGGGAGGACTTCCTCTTATGACTGTCTCATTCTTTGACCTTAACTGTTAGGGAGAAATGGAAAAACAATGGTAGTTTTGAATTTGTATTATATTATTGCATATTTTTATATGTGTATTAATGGAATTTAACAACTGCCCCTAGACTTTGTTCATAAGCTGGCTTTGGGTAAACATGCTTCCCGTGGTTTTCGGAGTGCCAATATTTTTCAGGAAATATTTTTCTTAGGAATTATTTGTTGTGGTAATAACAAAATGCTGTGGATGCAGTGGGTGTTTAGAGTACTAAATAAATAAATAAATAAATAAATAAATAAATAAAATAAATTATTTATAAGGTTGTGCTCATAGACACTATAATTCACTCAATGACACTTAAGTACAGGATTCCAGGATGGAGATCCTGTGTGTGTGTCTGTGTGTGTGTGTGTGTGTGTGTGTGTGTGTGTGTGTGTGCGTGCGTGCATATGTGTGTATAACAATGGTGAGACCAGATGCCAGCAAACAATAGTAATCATGAGTGGGCTGTAGAAAAAGTGTCCACAGTGTAGGAACTTGAGTCATTTCTGGCTTCAGTGAAGACATCAGGACGAAAAAACAATAAAGTGAGAGAGAGAGAGAGAGAGAGAGAGAGAGAGAAGATAGTAAAAAAAATCTTTAACAATTCAATATGCTCCGAACTGATCTCAGCTGACAGTGGCGGTTTGTCTGTAGTTCAGGTTAATTAGCTGCTGCTTATTTTTAATGAACTTCATGCAGTTGTTTGCTTGTATAATCAAGGCACAGAAGCAGAACCGCAAGCTAAGGTGCCAAAAATAAGCTGACAAAAGCACAGGCCCGCCTCGCCAGGCTCCCTCTAAATGGGAAAGCCAACTGCCTGCTTCATAAAACTCGCTTAGCTCGCTCAAACAAAATGGACTGTAAAGTTCGTTAGATGGAAATATTAAAAAAGAATTAAGCTAATGGAGGTAAAATTAAAAGAAATGAGCCAACAAACATATCACGCCAAAAATGGCTCCGCTCTGACAGCTAAGATTCCTAATGACGGACTACGTTCTGAAAAAAAAAAAAAAAATTAAATGGCGTTCTGTGCTTAAATTTCTTTGAAAAGTAATGACCCATGGACGATGCACACTCCAGGCATTTTGTGGGGAGTGGAGGGGAGGAGAGAGAGAGAGATAGAGAGAGAGAGAGACAAACAAAGAGAAATGTCCTGTTGTAAAGGTTAGGTGGTTCCTTTGGAAGACCGGGGGGGGGCAAGAAGGCATCATGAAAGTGCTGAACAGGGAGAAGAGGAGATGAGGCAGTGGAAGTGGCTTTAGGTTAAGGGGTAAGAAATAAATGCTTAAGATAAAGGAGAATCGGAAGAAAACTGCAAAAAAGAAAGTACAGTTAACTATATTAAACCAGAACACAAATGAATTCTCGATTCTTATTGGTCAGAATGTGTTGATTAATTCTCTTTAACAGCAGCTCTGACAATAGTACTGGCTGCAAGGTCTACATTAATGCACTTGTTCTAGTACGTTTCTTTGAACTAGTATGGTAGATGTTCCACATAAACATGTTTAATCATTGATACGGTGAAACCTTCTATGAGGTGATAATTATTTAATGTTTATGGACTGAGTCTCCAGTGTCATCACTTTGTCACAGTCAGAGGTAAAGCTGGAACTATGTTCACAGACATGGGAAAGTCTTCAAGATGGAGAACTTTGGGATTTATGGTTTCTCGGTGACAGGACAAGCTGCGTACTCAGTGAAGTGCCTTGAAATGTGCAGCATTATTCAGTGTGTTGACGTAATTTCCACTGAAACAAGAAGACAAGCCAGGACATAACGAGTGGGTTTTCTTCCTTTGTAAATAGCCAATAGCATTTAGCTTATTTCACAGCCTGCGCTAAGACGTACTTGATAGTTAGTACCATGGACGTGAGCCCAAGCAATAAAGTGAATGATTTCAAGCTGTTACCTTCTTAACCAACTTAGCTGGAAAACTGAATAAAACGCGCACTTTTGAAAAGCCGAAGACACATTTATGACCCATGTTTGCTGATATGATTTCTTTCACTCAACAACAGTAACTTCAGTAAAATCTGATGAGAAGCTGAAGTGCCGAATGATGTCATCAAAATTGTTGATCCGTATTGGTAGTAGAGAGAGACTGTAAATTTTATATGCATATATCTTCTAAATGCAACTTTTGTCATGATAACCTTAAGGGTAACATAATCATATTAAATCCCACAGAACTACAATTCTTATTTTATGAGGACTTTAACTTCAAGAGAGAGAAAGAAAGAGAGGCTGGTGAGGGAGCGACTTTTTATAGCTGTTATAACATCAGTGTTAATAGGAACTAACTTGTTTAGCAACGTTCCATAGCATAAAATGTAGCTATGAATTGATTTTTTAAAATAGTATTTTTAAAAATAAATACAAATATTGGTGTTTTTTTGTTTGCAAAATTGCTGTAGTATAACAGGGAAAACACGTATCATATTTTATTCCTTACTCAGCTAATGCCAAAATGAAATTTGCTGTTTCATTGAGTCATATCCATAGTAATAATAATCCAAAGCCAATATCTCTTCAACAATGATATTTATATGGTAGATATCATAACTATGTGGAATTTCAAAGTCTTGCTCAATGAAGTATCAACTCCTGACATGCTATTACAGATAGAGAATTCACGAGAGTCTGATTGAGAGTTCTATGCAAGTAACTGGAGTTTAGGACCACAGAGTCACTCATTACAGCCTGCATTCTTTGAATAAAGTATTCCCCTCCTGTGCCTTTCTCCTCTCATTTCAAGTTTGACAGAGGAAAGACTTTGGATGAAACGGAGGAGTGTGTCCCATTTCCAAGTTTCAATTGTTCTAATGAGGTTGGAGCATTCGCATCTGGATTTGTGTATGAGAGGCCCTGCTCTGAGCAGCTTCTGCACGGGGAAGTGTTTCATTTCAGCCTCAAACTGTTGAGAGCGAACCCAATCCTGGAAACCTGCAAAAGCTCTTTTTTTTTTTCCAACGTCGGCTGCTAATCTCCTTGAGGAGAAATACGAGACGACAATGGTTAAAGCACCTCCAATAATTGGGTCCAACAGGCTTATGGTATTAACCTAAAATGAGTTCTTTTCCCCTTTTAAGTGCAATCCATTATTTCAATCCCCCTGTAAAATTTGGTCTTTGAGAATATTAATAAATCCCACATCGAAAACGGCGACGCAGCTCAGTAAAAGGCTGTGTACCTGAAGTCGCAAGCCGAGGTCTCGCCAAGGACGGTGGCATGAAAGCACAATGCGCCGTTAGCTCTTGAAGACGACCTTGGCCTCCTTCATCATGCTCCCTTGAAACAAAACAAATAGAATTGGGGCTTTTTGATCGGGACGGAGCAGGGCCGGGGTTCACCACTTCAGAGCCGCTTGCGCTACCACTGAAGTACGCAGACATCTGAGGAGTGTGTCGTACGCGTCTTACGAGGCCTTGCCATACTCTAAGTTTCACTCAGAACGTCAGAAACTTTCAGCCTGCTTCTCCTCATTAAGGAGACAGGGACTGTACACAGGAGCATGTTTTTCAATAGAATTTATACATGCTCTTACATAGCTATTATACAAGTCCACTACCTAGTATTGACGGTATTGCATCATATAATTTGGCCTTTTTTATTTTTCTGCATTACATTTTTTAAAGAAAAAAGTGCTCAGTAACAGTTAATGTATAAAAAATGTACAAAATTGAATTCATATTCCGTGTAAGTTGTTAAGCAATGACAAGAATTAACACACACTTTTATATCTGAATAAAGTATGCAGTATTATGATCATATCATGGCAGTCTGGGAAAACCCATTGTACGTCACTAGAGAACAATTTAGTAAAATGTCCAAAAATTTAACAATAAAAAAAAAAAGAAAATAATTGAAATTAATAATAATAATAATAATAATAATAATAATAATAATAATAATAATGTTTTTATTTACTTTATAGCAAACAGTGAACATAATGCTTTAATCAAGATGTTTGATAGATATATGCCATTATATATAGGAAAGTCTGTAGTTTTCAGAACTATATAGAAGAATTTTTTTTTTTTTTAAATGTCACCATATGAAGTGATTTCCCAATCCACCACACGTACAGTGTAGTGTCATAACTGAATATTCAGAATATAACAATCTACTGAATAATAAAAATGATTGGTACTGGACTCCAAGAATTCTATAACTTATTGCATTTTGAGCTGAGACCAGTAACTTTTGGACTCTATATACAGGTGCATCTCAAAAAATTGTAATATCGTGGAAAAGTCTCTTTTTTCTGTAATTTAATTAAAAAAAAGGAGCTTTCATATATTCTAGATTCATTACACATAAAGTGAAATATTTCAAGCCGTTTTTTGTTTTAATCTTGATGATTACAGCTTACAGCTCATGGAAATCTAAAATCCAGTATCTCAAAATAATAGAATAAAGAATTTATAATACAGAAATGTCGACATGAGAAGATCTCTAATCAGCAAATTAACTCAAAACACCTGCAAAGGTTTCCTGAGCCTTTACTCTCTCAGTCTGGTTCAGTACACACAACCACTATCATGGGGAAGGTGAAAGTAAATGTTGCATTTCATTTGGAAATCAAGGTCCCAGAGTCTGGAGGAAGAGACGAGAGGCACAAAATCCAAGTTGCTTGAAATCCAGTGTGACGTTTCCACAGTGATGATTTGGGGTGCCATGTCATCTGCTGGTGTTGATCCACTGTGTTTTCTCAAGTCAAGAGTCAATGTAGCGTCTACCAGGAGATTTTAGATCACTTCATGCGTCCATCTGCTGAGGAGATGTGATTTCCTTTTCCAGCAGGACTTGGCACCTGCCCACAGTGCCAAAACTACTAGTAACTGGTTTGCTGACCATGGTATTACTGTGGTTGATTGGCCAGCCAACTCGCCTGACCTGAACCCCATACAGAATCTATGAGAGACATCAGACCCAACAATACAGATGAGCTCAAGGCTGCTATCAAAGCAACCTGGGCTTCCATAACACCTCAGCAGTGCCACAGGTTGATTGCCTCCATGCCACGCCGCATCGATGCAGTAATTCGTGAAAAAGGAACCCCGAGCAAGTATTGAGTGCATAAATTGATATACCTTTCAGAAGGTAGACATTCTGTATTATAAATTCTATATTCTAATATTTTGAGATACTGGATTATTTATTTCCATGAGCTATAAGCCATAATCATGAAAATTAAAAACAAATAAAGGCTTGAAATATTTCACTTTATTTGTAATGAACCTAGAATATATGGAAGTTCCACTTTTTGAATTATTTTGGATTTTTTAAAGAACTTTTTAAAGAACAAGTCCAACAGCTGTAAGAAAAATATACAGAATGGTATGAAGAAGCGACGCTGGGGCTGATGTCTTTCTAGAACAGACTGTAGATTCAGGAAGCCTATCAGTGAATCCTGCCAGGTGATTAGAAAAAATCGCCCCACGTCACTGATACCTCATCTTATAATGCATTGTTCAACCCTAATTGTCTGAATGTTGAGCTACTGACACATCAATAGGTGAGATTCCATCCATCTATCCATCTATTTTCTGTACCACTTATCCTACACAGGGTTGCTGGGGAGCCTGGAGCCTATCCCAGGGAACTCAACGGGGGCGATCCTGGACGGAGTGCCAGCCCATCGTAGGGCACAATTGCACACCAATTTACACACTATGGACAATTTGGAAATGCCAATCAGTCTACTGTCCCTGAAGAACGGGGAGAACATGCAAACTCAGCGCACACAGGGAGGAGGTGGGAATCAAACCCTCAACTCTTGAGGTGTGTGGCAAACATGCTAACCACTAAGTCACTCTGCCTTCCCAATTATGTATAGTTGATTTTTAGCATACACACACCAGCTACACCCACAGTAACATGGTCAATCCTTTCTAAATTAATGTATTTTTTTTTTTTACCCTTTTTCTGCACCTGTCCAAAGAGTACTGACTCATCCTTCCCTGCAAATTCAGAAATGTTCTCCCACCTGCTCTGTTCCAATTCCTCTCCATCATCCGGTGTGAACTCGAATGCCAACTTCCTCTCGCTCACCAGGCATTACCACACGATACCCTGAGATCAGCTGCCTCTTTTCCACAGCTTGCCCTCCCTTACCTATCATTACAGCGATGGCTCTGATGGCACAGTCAGTAAACAAGGAAAGCGATTAAGCAGATGAGGTGTGCATGAATGGAGCAGGTAGACAAAAAATGAGAGAGAAACACAGAAAAAAAGCACTCTAGGGAGTAATCAGGCATGCTGTCTGTGCAGGAGAGAGAGCAAATGAGACTCAGCTCTACACAGGTGCTTCTCTCAGCTCTGCTACATTGCTTAATTGAGCAAATCTTTTATTTCAGGCCCTCCTGTAGCTTCAATTAACGATCTTAGAACAAAAGGATGAAATAAAGTAAATAAATAAAAGAACAGCACACAAACACAATGAAACACATGCCCACTTGTGCGTCCCTGCAATCCCACTAAAAAAATCAGATTTGGGTTTCAGCCACTTTGTAAAACATGTGCACAGGTAATGTAATGAATGACACCAGTGATACACTATCGAATGGATTTATCTTCATCTATGCTGTTGAATTCTCAAATCTGATTGGTCAGAAGATGTTGATTAATTTCCTATAACAGCAGCTCTGACAATAGTTCTGGCATATGTTATTGTTCTGCTAGTAACAACTTATGGCAGACGCTCAACGTATATATATATATATATATATATATATATATATATATATATATAGATAGATATATTAAATGTCATTAACTGTTGAGATGTTTACATATGTAGCATTTTTGGAAGGAGTCTCCAGTGTCAGCGCTTTGTAACAGTCAGAGGTAAAGTTGTAGCTTTAAGTTTCCACCACAAATAGGATGGAGGGCATTGCTGTTTCTCAGTAACATGACATTTGACATTTTTTTTTTTGGTCATATTAATTTCAAGTGAAAGAGAATAGAGAGGCTGGAGAAGGAATGACTGTTTACAGCTGCTAACGTAAGTGATAACAGGATCTAAATTGATTCACGAGCATTCCAGAACATTGTGTAGCTGTAAATGGATACAAATTACCTGGTATCATGAAAATGATTATTGTCAGCAAAATTACTGTGGTAAGAGTAATAAAACACATTGGGGACTGCTGTTAAAAACAGCTTACATTTGTGGCATTTGGAAGACACCCTTAAGCGACTTACATTGTATTTCATTTATACATCTGAGCAGTTGAGGGGCCCAACAGTGACAGCTTTTCAGTGCTGGGGTTTTAACTTGCAACCTTCCAAACAGTAGCCCAACGTTTTAACCACTGAGCTACCACTGCACACGCTTCAATTTAGCCACTCTATCTATCTATCTACAGTATCTACTGTATCTATCAACAGTGTATACTACTGTATCTACTGTATCTATCAATCTCTCTTAGAAATATATTCTCACAATGAACCTTTGGCCCCTGGGTTTCACAACAATAACAAGTGAGCTTCTACACATCTGTTCACTCATACCAACCACCCCCTCCACACCCCCACACCCCTTTCATCAGGGACCAGAAAAAAGATAATACATAGATTAAATATGTATGGAAGAATTAGGCAATCTGAAGGATTATATCATTTAAATTCAAATCGTTCCATCGAGTAGGATTCTCACACCCTCTTCCTCTCTGTCTCGCTCTTGCTCATTAAGATGGTGGGGAATATTAGCAGATGCAAACAGTAATGCACTGTCCCTTATTAGCCAGCGATTCCACTTCTGAACTTTGGGCCGGTGAATATGAATGAACGTTGGCGGTGATGGCACCTTCCGGAGTAGAGAAGTGTCAAGCGGGGTTGTGCGTAAAGATGGCTGGCTCATATTAAGCCTTTTGTGTGGATCTGCAGAGAATCTGACAGAGACAGCACTCAATCATACGCGCCTTGTCACACCATCAATCCGCTTAATTATGCCCAAATGTGAGCATTTTAATAAACGTTATAAATGGTCCATCCATTTTTTTTTTTTAGAGCCACAGTACTGGTGGTGGTGGTGGTGCAGCTTCCCCCACAATCTAGCTGAAGGTTCTCAAAAAAAGAAAGTGTGAGAAAAAAGGAAGGGGAAAAAAGAAACATATTTACTTCTTTTGCTGAATTTCAATCTGAGGGGCCAATTATCTTCCTATTGCAATGCCACGCTTCAAACTGGAACCGTGTGTGTGTGTGAGAGTGTGTGTGGGTGGGTGTGTGTGTAATAGAGAGAGAGTGGAGGCATCAATAGTGCGTGGGGTAGTTGTGGACTCGGGGCCGAGTGAAGAATAGGGCGACTGCGCTTTGATCCAAACCTGGAGGTCAAAAAGTGAAATTAAAACCAGCGACTGAAACGGTTGTGGAATAAACAGGGTGGAAAATATCTGACACTCACGCCCTCGAGTTCTAATACCCAGTTTTAACACCAAAGATCTGCAGCGATCTGGACTGGCCTTCGCAGAGCCACTCTGCCACCCGTACATAGCTCTGACTTAATCTCTGGTGGTTCTGCAAGTATGTATGTGTGTGTGTGGTCATTTTACACTTGTCACTGCACGACTAGGATCTATTTCTCGCTGTTTTTTTGTGTCAAACGTGTTTTCACCGGCGAGAACCATTCCTGCTCTCTCTGAAGGTCAGAGCTTTTGTGTGTGTGTGTGTGTGTGTGTGTGTGTGTGTGTGTGTGTGTGTGTGTGTGTGTGTGTGTGTGTGTGTGTGTGTGTGTGTATGTGTGTGTGTCTGTGTGTGTGTCTGTGAGGTGTTACTGAATACACGCTGATTCGCTGGGGTTGAGCTCTGTCTCTCCTTAGGTGAGGTATTAGCAAAGCTTATTTATTTCCATTTCCGAGGCTTTTATTTGCCAGGTTCCCCCGAGGCATGCCCGATTTCTTCTGCGATTCCCTTCTTAATTTTAATACCCTTTTTACTCATCACACACACACACTTTCTCTCTCTCTCTTTCTCTTTCTTTCTTTACTGTCACCCCCCCACCCCCACCCGCCAACTCTTCTCTCCTTTCTCGGAATAAAGGATCTCCTGCGCAGGCAGACAAGGCGACCACTGGGATGATGGTAAACTAGCTTCTTTTTCTTCGCAATTAATTGGTGTACAGCCATGTGCATATATGATAACAGATTTTTTTTTCTTCTCCTCAACAAGGAAAAGGGAGGTTAATTAATGTAAGAGCCATGTTCGTGGAGATGCTGAATTTACAGAGCCCCCTCCCTCCGTTTCTCCCTCCCTCTCTCTCGTGTCTTCCCTCTCCTCTTTTCTCCTCCTCCCTCCATCCCTCCCTCCATTCTCCTCCAGTCTCTCCCTGTGCCGCCTTTAAGAACCCTGATTCTCCACTAATGACCTAGTTCTTTTAATGAGCTGAATTAACCCCCGGCTACAGTCACCCAGGTCTTAATTGTCAACCGAGGCTGAAACAGGAGACCCCCACAGACCCCCCCTCCCCGCCAAACACACACTCACACACACATTCATACACACTCCATACCGTCAGCAGGTACTCTACATTACAACATATCAATAAATAAACCAGGGCCATCGTTATCATTAATACATTTGGCTTTTATGGATTTTTGGAAGCATGTTGCCCTCTTCTCTCCAACTCTCCAAACACACACAAACACTCGCCATGCCCCACGTAGCTGTCCGTCACGCTGCGACACTGCAGTCGAGGCCCCAATAATACAATAATTAGAAAACGCCTGTGCTGGGGAACCTGCAGACTCATTAGATTTGATTTAAAAGGACCCCTTCATTTAGCAAAATGAGATTAAATATTCTCCTTCATGTCGCACCCAAGAGGTGTGTTTTAAAAATTCAATACACTGCTTTACTGTAAAGCGTAATGTAAAATAAATGCAATTTCGAGACACAGTCTTGTGGACATCTGATTAGAGAGCCTTAATAAATAATGTTTATTTATTTATTTATTTATAATAACAATAAATTCGGAATGTTCTGCTTCTCAATTCAACACTTTTCATTAAAAAAAAGAAAAAAAAAGGAAAGAAAATTACACAACCACAAACGCAGGTTACAATTACTGCATACACTTCACATGAGGTAAATAAGGGCAATTTTTAATTTTTTTTTATTTTATTGTCAATCATATATATATATATATATATATATATATATATATATATATATATATATATATATATACACACATATATATGTATATACATATATATATGTGCACTGGGATGAAATTTTGTGCCTCTAGGATCACACTGGAATGGGCAAGACGGTATATTTACACACACACAAAAGCCAGTAAAATTGATTCATCTGTTCATCTTCAGCAAATATTTTATCCTGGATCTCAGGAACCCTGGGCATGAGGCAGGAATACACCCTGGATGGGACTTCAGTCTATCACATCACATGGCTCAGTAGAAATTGTGAAAAAGTGAAAAGGCAAGTTAGGAGTCACAGACCAGTCCAATTAAATTAAATCAGATTTAAATCCAAGACTCCCTCAGTTAGTGTTAGTGATGGTGGTGGAGAGTGCTGTTGCTGTCAATCATATTGCTCCAGAAGCTCCAAAAAAGTGTGTGATTGGGTTGAGATCTGGTGAGTATGAAGGCCATACAGTAGCATTTATACCAATTGTCTATACCATTTTTAACTATTCACTGAATTTGTCGTGTTGATGGGGGTGGGGTCATCCTGGAAGAGAACAGGCCCATCAGGATAGATAAAGATGATCAGTCAGAAGAACTGTTCTTGCCTGTAGATTTAAAGTAGCACTTCGAGGTGTATACAGCTTTTTTCAAGGGAATGAGGAACTTTTTTAAACCAAAGATCATTGCTCCCAGCTGAGAACAAGAGACGGGAGGTCAAATGGAATAGTGGGATTGGGAGCGCTGTGTGTGACAGGGCGGGTGGGAGTTTGACAGACAGTGGCACAGTCCAATCCTGACCTGAGAGTACAGACAGGGGTATGTAGCACAGACAGCATGACAAGGGCAAGAGGAAAGGGCAGAACGCACAATGTGTCACACACATACACACACACACCTATGTGAATACATTCACAGACAGACAAAAAAAAAACAACAAATGGACGGGAAAAAATGTAAATCACATTTTTAAAGTCACCCAGCCAAAACTAACAATTAATAGAACGCAATTTTATTTTTATTTAAAAATACTGGTTACTGAAGAAAAAAAAAAATAATTAAAAATCATTTGGACAAATAGAGTCACTTTTTTTTTATTTCCTTTCCCTTAGTTTGGTATCATTCCAGTGTAAACATTCACTGATGTTGAAGAAGGTAACATGATACAGTCAGGGGGTGGGAGGTGTATAATTTTGAACAGAATAATCAGTGTAAATTGTTATTATACTGTATTCTGGGAAACATGTAAATATCTTATGTAGCTTCTGCTGGGCAGTACTAAAGTAAAAAATAAGATCTTTAAACAAAATAATCCTGTTCAAAAGTTTACATCCCCCTGACTCTTAATGTAGTGTTGCCTTCCTGAGAATCAGTGAATGTTTGCACCTTTTGTAATAGTTGCATATGAGTCGCAAAACAAATTGGGTGAGATGGACACTCAGATTTCATCCGATAACTGACAGTAGAGTAAGACAAACAATTTAAGTCACTTAATTCACAATTTTGAAAAAGGTACCGGCGAGCATTTGAGGATCGTGAGCAGAAATGGGAAAATGGATGTTGGGCCTCGTGAGGAAAGAGCACTTTTTTTTTGTCTTCTGAAGGTTTTAAATGAGAGCTTTAAAGGAAATCTCCCTCTTGAATAGCACTTCTAAGAGCCTTCACGGTAAATTTACACGGATCCTTCGCCGCCTCAGGAACTGTGAGATGACTCTCTGAAGCTGTGAGAGAGATACAGAGAGAGAGAGAGAGAGAGAGAGAGAGAGAGAGAGAAAGAGAGGGCAAGGTTGAGCTCATCTTTGCCCTATAGTATTGTTCTATAGATAAATCACTGGAAAGAAAATACTATTCATAACTCCCCATCATCAAAAACATCATTATCTCCGCCATCATCATCATCATCATCATCATCATCATCTTCACTGTGGTAAAAGCCGTGTGCAGCTTGAAGCGTGTTATAGGCAGTCATCTGTCTGTTGTCAGCGCAGGTTACACACTCTAATCTCTGGCTGCTTTTGAATTACAATGTCATCACTGTCCCACTGTGAGCTTTTTTTTCCCTTCTCTTGTTCATCTCTCTCTCTCGCTCTCACTCTCACTCACTCTCTCTCTCTTTCCCCCGGTTGCCTGAGGGCTCTGCACCGTTTCTGTTTATTCCCCCTTATCTTGCCCTCATCTCTGCGAGCCTTTGACAGATGGTTATAGGCGTACAACAGTTTGATTTCTCTCTCCACCTATCCTTCTTCTTTCTTCCTGCTGTACAACAAATAGCTCAGACCTGGTGTGTATCACATGACTATCACATAACTGCTCTTTGTGGGTGTGTGTCAGTGTGTTCGAGACATACACACACCTGGTTCATCTATCTATCTGATCCTTTAACGTATTCTCGCTCTTTTCATCAGTCTCCAAGGTAAATGGCATTAAGCTTGCTTAATGCCATTTAATGCTTAATGTGTGTGTGTGTGTGTGTGTGTGCCACACACGCACACACACACACACACACACACACATCTTACTATCCTTGTGAGGACCTTCCATTGAGGTTGTTTACTAATGCAGACAATGAATGTAATACCTACACTTAAACATACACTTAAAGCAAAAGAATACATGGTTTTCTCTTTTTTTTGGCAGGTTTTCTTTTTTTTTTTTGTAAAAGTATTTCACTTTTGACCTGTGTGAAAGTAGAAAAAAAAGTATATAAAAAATATTATTTATACGCATTTATTTGATTGTTTATTTATGTTTAGTAAAAAAATTAATCTTGAGTCCGCTTATGATACCAAATTGAACTAAAGGGGAAAAAAGTGATTCTGTTTGTCTAGGACAGCTACCCACATTTTAAAAAATGCATTTAATTTTATTTTTCATTCTTTTCTCTTACTTTCTTTGTCTTCTTTTTTTTAAATCATTTATCATATTCCACCTTATTCTGGTGAGGGTGCTTTTTGTTTTTTTAGCTACATTTGGTCCCCACCAAAATATAAAAACATCCCTCCCCTTTCCTCACTCACACATACACACACACTCATTCATACACTGAGACACAGACACACACACACACACACACACACACACACACACACACACTTATGCATGGCTGCACTTTTTTCCTACAGGGGGTTTCCCTGCGCTCTACCTCACCAAACACACAGTGTCATCGTAAATATCCGGGCCGTGCTTGGGCACCGGTGTAATTTTTAATCGGGCCAGTCGGCAAGTCAGCGTCATGCTCTGAGATGATGCATAGTGGTAAATAAACCGAGCTAAATTAGCTTTCCTGTCACTGGCCTACCTTTCAGCCGGCGGCTGCAGGAAATTGACTGCACGCTAGATTTTCAAAATTAGCCCTTAATGTTGGCCTGACAAACGGAGGCACCGTAATGCTGCCATGTGTCACACACAAAGAATCACCTTTTCTATCCACACACACACACACACACACACACACACACGCACACACACACACACACACTCCTATAATTTGGTAATAAAGGAGAGTTAGCTGAGGTGGATTCCTCTGTGATTTATAATTCCCCACCCTGCACAGGTATTCTCCCACAAGGGATTTGCATTAGAATATTGCCAGCCGTTTTTATGGCGTAAATTCCGTAAGGAGGGGCGATGAAAGTGTGCATGTCACTGTTTCCTTTCCCTAATGCTTAATGTGCCTGTCATGGCATAAAAATTTCAAGGCCTTGAAAAATTGTTTGCTGATCCACATGATGACCCCTAATGGCAGACACATAAATAAATCAATATTTAATATTCTAATGCATATGAATATTCATCGTTTCTGCATACCTGTGACATGCATATATTGGACCAGGCAGTTTGTCATGCTTAATGTGTTGTGAGTATTACGATGTCTTTTATGTGCTGTATAATTTTTTTAACACTGACAGAAAAGGTTACAAAAAGACCAGACTCAGCCTCAAACTAGCTACTAAATAATAATGAGACAGAGACTGGTTCAAGCTAACAGGAAGGCTCAAATAACTTAAATAGCCACTCTTTACAACCATGGTGAGCAGAAAACTATCTTGGATTGCACAGCATGCTGAACCTTGATGTGCATGGGCTACAAAAAAAAAATAGAAAATAACTTGAAAGTCAGATTCCACTTCTGTCAGCTAAGACCAGGAATCTGAGGCCACTGAAACTGGACAGTTAAGACTGGAAAAGTGTTCAGAGAGTATAGGTTCCTAAAAGTGAGGACTGAATGTATAGACTTCTGGAGACACACACAAATCATGACTTGATTACTCGCAATGTGTCTGAAATGAACACGGTCAACCATAGAGACGTAAAAAGCTTAGGAATAAAGAGAAAATGCAAGTTCAGGAATATTAAGTTTATGATGATGTTTTAATAAATAAAGTTCTTGTTGAATGAAGACCGATGTTCCATTCCATATTTCCTTATGAATTTATTTAATGGAGCAGAACGTGAAAGCCCTATCGTGACATTATATTTGATGTAAGCAAAAAGCTGTAGACTTTCCTGCTTATTGTAGCTTTATTGTGGTGTCAGGTCAGGCATTAAGGCTGGTGCAGTGTTGGATTAGAGCAACTGCTGTGTTGGGAACATATGGCATTTGTCATCTCCCACTAGGGAAGCGTAGCTACCACCAACACCTCCTCACCCCCAGGGGGATTTCAGGTTCTGAGTGGTTTAGCTGTTTAATGTGCTTCATTCTACCATTTTGCTGGAGAGAGAGAGAGAGAGAGAGAGAGAGAGAGAGAGAGAGCAAGAGATAGAGAGAGAGAGAAAGAATCCATCCAAACCCTTCTGCTGCTGACGGAGGAAAGACCTGTCAGATGCAGAACTCTGACCAAACCTGAGACTTAATAAACTCAATCCTCTTCAATCTGCTTGGATCGGGGAGGTCAAGAAAGACATTTCAGTGCTGATCCGTCGTATTGGGAGCATTTTAAAGCTCATATGATTGTCATGAGTGCTGAATAGTGACATTTCTTTTCCTCTTCTGTATAGCAACATTTCTTTTCCTCCTATGTGTAGATATTCATTGTGGCAGCCTGGGAAAACCCATTGGCTGAACTCTGGAGACCAAAAAATGATGGGAAAATCAGATTTCAACCAAAAAATGTTGTCTTTCTGCTGATAAGATGCTTTAAGAACACATAAATACAGTATATTTCACCAAAACAACATGAAGATCTTTTATTTACTTTATAATCTTGCTTAGGCTTTCATTCCTGTAAATATGTTGGGTAAGGTGCTAGCTAAGGTCAGCCTTAATTAGATTTTTATTGAAAAATTGCACATTGCTTTAAAAAAAAAACATCTATGGAATTGAGTTGATATCGGACGTCTTAGAATGCATAATGTGATGTGCTCACAGTCCGGTTTAATCCCATTGTGAACAAAGATGGCTGATGACAAAGTTCTCACAGTGTCAGAAGTTTTTTGTTTAAAATCTTAGAAAGTGAATGCTGCTATGATGCTTGCCTAAAATGCCACCAATAGGAGGACGGCATAGGATGACACGAAACTCACGAGACAACTACAAATACAGTAGCGATGATGGCAAAATGGAAACAAAACATACTGAATGACAGAAAACATATGCTTACTATGTCAAGCTCACTTTGAAAATTGCTTGTTTACACAAGCCCATTTTCTGCTTTGTGCTGATTGATGACCTAAGCAGAATATAGTAATTATGTGTAATTGCAGGTCTATCGTTGGAAGATCTTCATTGTATCATCTGCCATGGAGAACGCACAATGTTCTTGTAGTCAATATAGTACACACAATATAAATTATAGAATTTGACCAATATTTTATGCGGATCTCATACACAGTGTGACAAGTTATAATCTTAAAAGATTGCTAAAATTGCACAGCTAGCTGTGTGATTTCACTTTGTTATTGGATAGGTGCATGCCAAAGTGGAATGGACATAAGCCTAATCAATTCAGTTTGTAATCAGATCCAGTTATTTATGTGTGCCATCATATCATCATCAAAACAAAGAAGAGCGCTTAAACACTCTGTACAGATGACAGCGGATAAAGTTTGAAAATTTTAAATGACCTAATTAAAAGACAAGCAGTATTTCCCCACTGCTGTTTTTGTGAACTAAGATCATTTGAGGGAAGATACAGTGATGCTTGCGTTCATTTCCTATTGGAGACTTACTGCATAATTCTTAAGACAATAATTTTAAGTGTGAATTTTTCTCAACGCAACTTTGCAACTATATGCTGGAATATTACATCTGATTAAGGAAAGCCTCAGAACTATACATAGTAGAAAACAATGGGTTTCCCATGGTAACTATAAACATATTATAATTACAATAACTACTATTAGAGTCATGGACTTTAAATAAAATCAGATCTAGCAACACCAGACCTGCTGAATACACACACACACATGTTTATACACACGTCAGGGGGAATGAATAGATGCTATAAATGCTGCGCACATATTCAGCACTCTCATAAGAATCAGGTAAACTGAAAAAGTGCCTATTGCAACTGCAGCATGTGATAAAGCATCAGCGTGCACACCTTTAGTGCTATTATATTTATTCAGACAGAACAACTCTTTTCATTAAAAGTCGGTTTCAACTTTATTGTGCAGGAAATCTATTTCACAGTGGGTTATATTTTCTCCTTGCCCCTGTACTTTGCTTCTTATACTTTGCTAATCGCTCTGCTAGGGGACTTTTTTTTTTAAGGCATGAAGTACTGAAATTTTAGCTATCAGAAGGCTGGAACAATTTTTTAAAAAAGTTTTTTTTTTTTTTCTGTAACGCTACACATTGCAAAAATGCTATGTATGCTGTAATCTTGAACCGCAGGGGGAAAACTTACTTCATTTATACTTGCTGTTCAGTGTTCAGAGTTTTAACACAGAGGAGAAATTTTTATTAAAGACACCGACAGAGTGAATATGTTTAAACTGTGATTTTGACAGAGCATTTTAAATTCGTTTTTCTGTTGTGTCAGTTTCAGAGCATAAGCTCATCTTTTACTGTTTACACCTTATTGTTTAGCATTTTATTGTTTACACTTCATCAAACTGTTTCTGTGTACGCAATCAGACATGCCTTCTAACCAACCAAACAGCAGTCACCAAACGCATAGCACCATGCATAGGATAGATAGATCATGACGTGCTAGCATGTCTCTGGGTCTCTACATGCCACGCTTACCCATAAGTGCGCCATTTTACCCATGATCCTCCTCTCCACATTGCAATGCAAAGGTAAAATATACATTAACGCAAATGTATCAATCAGCTTCTACACAGTTAGTTCTCTTTCAAAGGGAACTCAACATTGCATTAGCTCCATGCTGTGGGAAGTGCCTCGCGCGTGACCAGTATCTAAAGCTTGTGTACAGAAGGCGAGTATGGTAGCCGGTCTTCCCCTGCAGACAGCCAGGTGAACCGGGCGGCCACAGTCATAGCCTACTCTTAGACCTAATCTGAGAATGGTCATAAAGGCCAAGCAGACAAAGGAAGATCAGTCCTGAGGGTCCGTGGAAGGACGTAGCAGGGGACATGAGGTTGTTAGGGCAGTTAGCCCATAGTACTACTATAGGGCCTTCCCTAGCCAAGGCTGTCCCAAGTTTTCAGTGTTCTCTGGTCAGCGAGCTGTCACAGGGCAACAAAAATCTGTTGCTTTCCCTCCAATAGAATGTGGAACAGTTAACTTCACTAAAAGACCTTCTGGCAGCGTGGAAACTACTGCCAAATGTGTCTCCATGGGTTCTGTCTACCATAGAAAAAGGGTTACAGTTCAGAGGTCGAACACCCCCCACCCCCCGGTTCTGAGGTGTGCTCACCACAGTAGTCAGCACAGAGCAGAGCCCGACGTTAACGCAAGAAGTAAGATCCCTCTTGGACAAAGGGGCATAGAACATGTACCCAGTTCCCTGAGGGATGGAGGTTTATACAGCCATTATTTCCTGATCCGTAAAAAAGATGAGTGTATGCGGCCATTTTGAGATCTGTGTCATCTGAACTGTGCTCTTCGGACATACAGGTTCAAGATGCTGACGCTCAAACTGATCGCTTCACAGATTCAGTTTGAGGACTGGTTTGTGACGATAGATCTAAAAGGTGCATATTTCCACATAGAAATATTGCCCAGTCACAGGAAGTTCCTGAGGTTTGCGTTTGGAGGCATCACATACCAATATCGGGTTCTTCCCTTCAGGCTAGCTTTATCTCCTCGCACCTTCACTAAGTGCATGAATGTCATTCTGGCTCCATTGTGACTGTGTACTAAACTACATGGACGACTGGTTAATTCTAGCATGATCCAGAGAACTGGTGATTCAATATCGAGATTTTGCTCTCACCCACATGAAGAGCTTGGGGATCACGTTGGACCTCAAGAAAAGTATGCTTTCTCCTGTGCAGTGGACAACTTTTCTAGAGGTTATAAGGATTCTGCTATGATGAGGGCATTTCTATCCCCAACATGTGTAGGGTCAATCCTATCAACATTGAGCAAGATAAAGCTGAATCTCGGCATCCCCTCCAGTCTCTATGAGAGACTGTTGGGGCTTATGGCAGCAGCATTTTCACTTAGGGGTGTACTCACTTTCACTTAGGGGTGTGCTCACTTTTGTTGCCAGTGGTTTAGACATTAATGGCTGTGTGTTGAGGTATTTTGAGGGGACAGCAAATTTACACTGTTATACAAGCTGTACACTCACTACTTTAGATTGTAGCAAAGTGTAATTTCTTCAGTGTTGTCACATGAAAAGATATAATCACATATTTACAAAAATGTGAGGGGTATACTCACTTTTGTGAGATACTGTACATCAACCACCAGGGAGGATTATGTTTGTGCCCCCTGTTCAGGCAGGCTCAACTAATTCTTCCCTAGGCAGAAGGAAATTTTTTGTCAGTAAGTGCAATGTACATTCTGGGCAATCGGAATGTGGGGGAAGACATCCTGCTGAGGCAGGGGCTGATGCCCAGGGATTGGAGGCTCCATCCACAAGTGGTGGAGTCCATAAGGTTCGGCCAAGAGGAAGTGGATGTGTTTGCCTCCAAGGGGCCAACACACTGCCCGCTGTGGTTTTCCCTCAATCCTCCCACACCAGTGGGGCTGTATGTGGCTGAGGTCACATCTGTACACTTTTCCCCCTATTGTTCTGCTCACACAAGTTCTAGCGAAAGTTTGCCAAGACCATCTATGTGTGCTGTTAGTAGCACCTTATTGGCCAGCTCGAATATGGTTCTAAGAGATAATATCCCTGCTGGACAGAACACCTTGGGAGATTCCCATCTGCAGGGATCTACTTTCTCAAGCCCAAGGACTGATTTATCACCCTCGGCCGAAACTAGGGAAACTTTGGGTCTGGCCCCTGAGGTGCACCAGCTCATAGATTCCGGTCTCACAACTGAGGTTGTAGAGACCATGTTGAATGCTAGAGCACCATCCACAAGGAAATTGTATGCACTCAAGTGGCAACTTTTTGTCTCCTGGTGTGAGGAACATCAGCTATATCTAGTGAATTGTGCAATAGCTACAGTCCTGGAGTTCTTACAAGGACGTTTCTCGGCAGGGTTGGCTTCTTCTACATCAGGATCTACATAGCCGCCATTTTGGAAAGCCATGCCCCTATTGATGGAGTCTCTGTGAGGCAACATTCTCTAACTTCGAGGTTTATGCATGGTGTCAGTCGGCTGAGGCCCATCTGCAGACCACACATACACACCTGGGACCTTTCTGTGGTCCTGGGAGGTCTGTCAGGTGCCCCATTTGAGCCCTGAGAGTCAGCCTCAGAGAAGCTTCTGACTCTAAAGGTAGCTCTTCTGCTGGCCCTGGAATCTCTCAAGCCAGTAGGAGATCTACAAGCTCACTCTGTTGCCCCTTCCTGCCTTGACTTTGCCCCTGGATTAGCCAAAGCCTTCCTATATCCTAGGCCGGATTATATTCCTAAAGTGCCTATGTCTGCTGCCCAGCCAGGACTGTTGCAGACTTTCTGCCCTCCTCTGTTCCTCACACTGGAACAAGAGAAATTGTACCTACTGTGTCCTACACAGTAGGTGCAATTTCTAATTGCAATTTCTAATCTAACTGTCCTAATTGCACCTACACTTACGTACTTACGTCCAGTGCTCTGGCCAGTGGAGTAAGTCGGAGCAGCTGCTGCTTTGGTGATGACAGTAGAGGTGATGCTGTGTCGAAGTAGCACATCTCTAATTGGTTAGTGGAAGCAATCTCTATCGCTTATGAGGCACATGGTCTCGCTACCCCTTGGGCATAAGGTCTCATTCCACTAGGGGTGTCGCCTCCTAAAAGGCTATGTCCAAAGGGGTACCCTTACAGGATGTGTGTGCTGCAGCGGGGTTGTCTCCGCCATACATATTCATTCGATATTACAGTCTGTATATACATTCCATTCCGGGCTCGAGAGTCTTGCAGTGACCCTTGGGCTGGGATCTTTTTATATAGACCATACCCAGTATGACGGAGTGGGTATTGTCATTCCCACAGCGTGGAGCTCACACAACATTGAGTTCCCTTTGAAATATCTGGGTTACGCATGTAACCCTGTTCCCTGAGAAGGAACAAGAGGTTGAGCAGCTTTGTCATACTGGGGCATGCCTGTAAATTGTGTTTTCGCTTCAGATAATAGAGGCTGACGGCACGGTTCATAGGTGATGTTTTTATATCACGCGATGCTCTTAATTGCTAGGTCACCTGATCATGGCAGGCCTATAAATAGGCAAGATTTTACACAAGCTTCTGATACCGGTCACGTGTGAGGGTGCTTCCCTCAGCGTGGAGCTTATGCAACATCTCATTCCCCTTTCAGGGAACAAGATTACATGCATAACCCAGATGATTTTTGGCCTGTTTTTGTTACTACAGTCAAAAACCGCACATCATAAAAATAATTATTTGGATGTGAGTTGAAATCGGTTGGGACTTTTTGCAACGTACAAGGGGGGACCCTAAAATTCCTGGAATTGTTTAAAAAAAAAGTACAGCATTTTTCTTTTAATCTCATTCGAAGCACTCTCCTTGTGAGGCTGTACACTTGTCCCAGCATTTCTCTCATTCCTGGAAACATTTCCTAAATACATCTTTTCCTGGATTTCTTCCATGGTGGCGAATCGTTTCCCCTTTAGTCTCATTTTTAATTTCAGAAACAAATTTCAGGTTCTGGGTGCACCACTTCTCCAGATGGTTTTTCCTGATTCGTTCTCGTAGATGTCTAAGCACTTCAATGTAAATTCATTGATTAACAGTCTGTCCAGGGTCCATTAATGTAAAAAAATGTGATCATCATTGTCTTGATTCCGGGAATATTTGGCTCCCCCTTATATGCTGTGATCACAAGACAAGCATTTAGTCAGGCCATACTCTTAGATTATACCATTCCATACCAATCCACTGATCCATTTTCTATTCTGCTTATCCCACACAGGATCATGGGGAGCCTGGAGCCAATCCCAGGGGACTCAGGGCACAAGACGGGGAACACCCTGGACGGGGTGCCAACCCATCACAGGGCACAATCACACACTATGTACAATTTGGAAATGCCATGCTAACCACTAAGCCACCTTGCCCCCCTCTTGGTTTTTCAGAATACAAAATTAAGTGTGAAAAATCTGAAAAATTATTGGCTAATAAAGAGATGCAAAAACACCTTAACAATTTCCAGTGCTCCTAAAGTGAAAGGACAAACCTCCTAGCTGGATTCCTGATGTCGGGAGTCCTGCGTTGTTTTCGCTCAGTTTAGCAGAGATTACAGAACACAAGCCAGTAATGGAGGAGAGAAAATGGCAAACAGCGCCACAGTACCATGTGAAATATGAGCGTAACAGTGTCCACTCAGCAAATTCCTCCTGAGTTAACACAGGTGGTCTTCGGCTCGGTCTGTCAAATTTATTGATAGCCCTCGCCAGGGAACTCTGTCTCGCTGAACGAGGTGGTAATAGAAAGAAAAAAAAAGACGGTGAAAGGGTTTGTGCTGACAGAGCATTTTTCTGTCAACAGTGTGTGTCAGATGAGGGAAAGATTGCACAGGTACAGAGACTGGAGAGTGTATGAGCAGCCAGATGGGTAAATCATAGCAGCGCGATCAGCCTCGGGGCCCCCCACCATACACACACACACGCACGCACACACACACAAACCTCCTTTTTCATTCTGCTCAAGTAAACTAATTAAAATAAGTCATGGTCAATAATTACAAAAGCTCAGTCATGCCAGTGTAGGTAATAAGATGCACCAGAGCGATAGGAAGCAGGTAAAACTAATTGCAGATGATAACGGTCTAGCTAAACAGCCGTTTGGGACCGCAAGCTCTTCCTTTAGGCCAGAATCACAGCTTTGTGTTTAATATGATTATGACAGTTGAGAATCTACAATTCCCTCGATACACAAACAGTCCCAGTAAACAAAGCAATTTTCACTAGATCCCGGATTTTAATCGTAATTTTCAAGGCATTTTCCAGTACCGCAGCCTCCCATTAAATGAGACCCGACTAATATGTTTACACCATAATGACAATAGGCCTACTCATAGGCAGTGATTTAGCATGAAGCTAAAATTATATTAGCAAGACAGTTTTGGCTCATCTTTCATTACAGTGATGCCTTTGTGGATGCACTGAAGAACCTGGTACATAATTAGCGCAATCTGGTTCCAATGCTCCTCTCCTTGAGAGTTTGACCTTATTTGTTTGCGCAGAGGTAATTTCATTATGCTGCACAATTCTCCCGAGCTAACGCTAAACGTTCACAGGAGAGGCGGGGGTCGGGATTTGGCAGCGAATTCAGCGGAGACAAAGGACAGGCCAACAATAAAGTCGCTTTCATGTTGACAAATTCCATTAGCAAGCAAAAAGGTTGTGTTTACAGACCATTTTACGTATGATAATAGTCCAGGATAAAGACGTGTTGTATCCATTACATGCCACCTATGCTGTCAGACCATGACATGCCTCCGCTTGTATTCAATCTCTGCCGCTGCAAAAGTGCAAGCGGTTTTTCCTTCTGCCATTTGGTCTCTTTCTCCTCTTCCGAGAAAGAAATCTAGATTTAGGCTGATTGTTACCAGGTCCATGAGGTCAAAGGTAAAAGCATGTTCCACATTTCTTGTCTGACAGAGAACTTCTTCCTTACTCCTAACATAACCTTTGAAAAGAATAATATGTCTTGCCAAAGGTCAAAACAGTAGACTATTTTGAAGCAAGAAATGTTCATATTTTTTCAAAATCAATCATATTTCAAACACAAAAATGATTTCAGAAGTATGCATGCAAAAAAAATATTTTTGTTTAAAGAAATGTGATAAGACTGAAAAATGAAAAATGAATCAAAAAACTTATCAAAAATATGAAGGGCTTAGTTAATATGTTGGTGAATTAAGTCCAAAAGTTAAATCAAAATTTATGCAGGAAAGGTACTTGTATTCAGAGTTATGCTTACATAACCCTGTATTACAGGGTTATGCATATACTTATCCAAATAATCTGCACTTTTCAAAGGTTGCCAGATATTTCTTGCGTAGAAGCATCTGAGACAGAGTTTTACAGTAGCGTCTAGACCACTGCAGCACGAGCACTTGCATTTAAGCCTGAAAAACAAAATCAGGGTATGGAAAATATGCACTAAAGAAGCATATCCCATTTCCATTTGCTGTCAAATATAATACATCGGTCGGCTGTGGCTCAGTTGGTAGAGCAGGTTGTCCACTTATTGTAGGGTTGGCAGTTCGATTCCTGACCTACATGACTCAACTTGCCAAAGTGTCCTTGAGAAAGACACTGAACCCCAAGTTGCTCCTGATGGCAAGTTAGCGCCTTGCATGGCAGCTCTGCTACCATTGGTATGTGTGTGCGAATGGGTGAATGAGACACAGTGTAAAGCACTTTGGTTAAAGTGCTAAGGTTAAAAAAAAAGCGCTATATAAGTGCAGACTATTTACCATAGACCATTTACACTACAATATAAAACCAAGAGGCCATTTAAAAATAAAAAAAAAATATCATAAATAAAAGTTTAAAAGACTGACACAGTAATATATGAATGGGAAGAATATAATAAGAGTGTAGTATAATTCCAATATGTTGCCTTGTGAATAGTTATATTTGTCTGAATTAAAATAGCACTTGATCCAGCATACCATGAGCACAACTTAATTAAATCACAATGTGCATAGAATGTAATCTATTTTACTACTATTTGCTATTTTGAGTTGAATTAATCAGTGTTTTTGTTAAGTCTTTGAGCTCTCCAATAAAGACACATAAACACATGCCCATGGTTTGAAGGATAAGCTGACCGAGCACCCATCTTCTATGCTCACAGTTCACTTTAAGTAATAGTTGTTCACACTTTTATCCATAAAAATTCAGTCCCCAAGATAAGCAGTGTCTCTGAGTAAGATGTTGTCTCATTGATGTATTATATGTAGGGAAAAAATAGTGGATTTTAAAGGAAAATGCTTTTAATTAATTCAATAGTGTCATTTGTACGAATTTGTTTTTGGTCTTGAGTGGTATTCCACAGGTTTATTGAGTATTTTTACCGTCCAAAACATGAATTTCAGCATCACATTTTGTGGTTACATCATATTGTCAATCAGTGGCGCTGGACATAATACGAATAAGAAAAGTTGGCTTAAGTTCAAGGTCTAAATTGCATGTAACTAAGATATGCCTCTGTTTAAGGCAAACTGAGTAGCACTTAAGTCTGTTACAGCCAAAGTCTGAATACGGATGCATGCAATTACAGTATTAAATCCTCAAAACACGCACTTAATTCAACTGAACCGAAATTTGTAAGACATCTAATGAGCAAGAGCAATTTCATTAGATACATTACAGGCTATGTCCACCAACCCAGCCCCTCATTCTAACCTTAACCGTTTGCTTTGTTGGCTCGGACAAATTCTTAAAAAAAAATTTGCAGGGAGACCATGTTGGCGCCATCATGGGCTGGGTATCAAAATTCATGGATTGATGTTCTTCCCTATTGCACTGGATAATACCCTCTGCTGCTGTTATTGGTTTCCATCAAAGCCTCAAGCTCCAGTTTAAACAGCAAAGTCATGTTTAACAAGGTAGAGCTTTTCAAGATGCCAGAACACAAACAAGTCACTGACATCTTTGGCTTTTGACAGGCCGGAGAGAGAAAGAGCGACGGCGTGAGAATGGAAAGATTCTGACTCGATGATGAAGGAATAGAAACCACATTTGAGGCTTTGGCAACAGGAGTGGCATTTTAGGCCAAGCGAATTTACAACAGAGGACTCGGGATTGCATGTTGCAGAGCATCGATAGCCTTTATCCTGCGCATGTAAGTAGCAAATGAGGATGTGCATTGCATTTCGAAAGGATCGGTTCGGCACAGGTTGTACCTATTAGGACAGCTTAGTAATTTAAGAAGCTGCAATTTACAGAGAGCGAAAGGGGGGAAACCATCAAGTCAAGCTTAGTAAGTTATGGCTTACCCAAAACACAGCTTGGGAAAAGTGGAATAAATGACAGAGTGAACTGGGGATGGGAGTACACACTCAACTCTTCTACCTCATCCATCCATGTAGAAACAGTTTGTACTTGGGATGATTAGATGTTATACATTGGGATGGAGGAAAGATCCCCGTTTGTAGGCAAGATCCAAAGTTTCTCTGCAGCGCTGCCAGTGTGAGTTTCCTCTGGACTTTAAAATGTACACATGATCTGATTTAGTCGAATCAGAACCACTATTACTCCAAGACAATGTGAGGTGAAAAGTATGCACTGAAACTGTATCCAGTTGCTTAAATAGTTAAGTATTTTTTATAGGCAAAATGCTTCCAAATGTCTTTCAAAAATGTTCCAGACCACAACAAACAGATGTTACAGCAATATCGTGTTCCACCTAAACTCTCCCACAAGATAGCCTGACTTTGGTGTAATTGCGTCAGAAAATTTGTGCAATTGTACAAGACTTTCTCAGACATGGAAGGATGGTTGGGATGTCAAAAAAAAAACAACAAAAAACATGTTTTATGTTTTCCCCTTCATCATCTCAACATACCTTCAGATATTCAGTTAAAAGACTCCTCCAGCTCTCAACTGATCCAGTTCCTAGTAACCTCATGCCCTTGTGTCTGTCTCAGAATGATGACCTCAGCTCACCAGGAGCAGGGTTAATCTGAATGAAGATGAACTACACCAAAGTGCATGTCTTCTTTAATCTCCTGAAGTGTCATTAACTGGATTTCGACTGGATTATATGTATGGGGTAATTATTATTTTTCAACAATATACAGTATATCAGTCTTCCAAAAAGAAAATATTTTGACTGTAAGTCACTTAGAAACTGTGATTAGTGAAGAGTAATTCACTAGTACTTGTGGTGTATAAGTTTTATAAAGGAAATTGACATGTACATCATAATGGCAAATAATGTTACATGGCATTAAAACAATGCTCAATTGGTATTAAGGGGCCTAATGTTTCCCAAGGAAACATTACCACACCATTACACCACCTCCACCACCAGCAGCCGGGACTGTTGAACCCAAAATCTTCCATCTGCACAGCAAAATGTTTTTGTTTTTTTTTTCCTAATCTGTACCCACTGTAGCCTCAGATTCCAGTTCTTGGCTGACAGGAGTGGAACCCAATGTAGTCTTCTGCTGATGTAGACCATCTGCTACAGGGTTTGATATGTTGTGCATTCTGAGTTGCTTTTCTGCTCACCATGGTTGTAAAGAGTGGCTATTTGAGATAATGTAGCTGTAGACCATAGTACTGCTACTCATCAGATATTTTTTTTTTTGCTGCATGATGTGTAAACTCTAGAGACGGTTGTGCATGAAAATCCCAGATCAGCATTTTCCATATGGCACAACAATCATACCATCTGAGATCATATTTTTTTCCCATTCTGATGTTTAAACATTAGCTAAGACTCTTGATTTGTATCTGCATGATTTTATGCATTGCACTGATATGATTGCTATGTCTGATTGGATAATAGAGGGTATGCAGTCGGCCAGACTGAGTGGCAAAACATCCAGCAAAATGGCTGGTTTTAACAGGAGAAGACTGGGAAATGCTCATATAACTAATGATTATCAGCTTAAATTAAAGGCAGTTATACTCACCAGTGAACCTTACACTTGCCCAAGAATCTGTGGTCCATGGACATTGGCATGTGGCCAGAAATCGGTTTTCCTGACATGTATATGTACCTGATTTTGAGGCCGGGGAAATACACTAAGCAAAGCATGAAGGCATACAAAAGCCTTTACACTTGGTCCTACTTCAACGTGGGATTTGTTGGAGAAATTAAAGTGACAAGAACACCAATAAACATTCTGGTTGTATGTGGACAGGTATGTACAAATATTTTTATTTTATTATATAATTTTATCTGGTAACCTATAAGCTTGTTTGTAACTAAGACTGCTTCCACTTACTAACATTATATATTTGTGAAGGCAAATCACAATCAGAGAATGAATGAGCCATCATTATTCATCAATGGAAATAGGCAGCATTTAAAAGGAAATATGTAGCAATACCACATGCCAAAGAACTTACACTGCTTGACTTAGTAAAAAAAGGAGTGAATGTTTTTTTTTCGCACTCTGTACAAACATAGCTCCGAATTCTCCAAACAGCTTTTTCCCCATTTTAGATGCCTTTTTACAGTGTTTTTGTGGAATTCACGCTGTACACTAATGCTGCCGCTCAGACTTTTTGCCACTCAGTGGGCGTGACCACGGTGAATTCCAGCTACCATTACGTCATGTGCATAGCCTATATTGCATGAATGTGCAAGAATACAGGTGTCCCTTTTAAAATGTACAGTGAATTGATATCATGATGTGGGTGGGGCTAACTTCAAAATTGCTAAGTTTCAGATAACGTGGAGGTTGACAGTCTTTATTATTCCATTTTAATAAGGAGTAAACATTGCAATTTATCCAAAAATCTGAAAAAAATGGTTGACATGAACAAAATTCTCTTTTCTACCTGTAGTGCCTTAATAAAAAAATAAAAAAATAAAAATAAAAAAAAGACTTCCAACGGTACAGCATAAAATAACATTTTCTCACTGCCTTTCTTTCTGCACTCTTAAAAATTAATTTGCATAATTTTCTAACTTGCGTGCTAAATCAAAATTCCATTCTTCTACACTTGCAGCTAAGGCTCTTAATTTGCAATCAGGAAAAGCAACAAAAGACTTTTTTTCTTTCATCGAGTGTTCCAAATCAACGGAACAGGAGAAGGATCTTGAGAAATGAAAATGATTCCGATTCCCCACCCCACCTCTGCTCGCCCACTTCTTCCCTCCTTCCCTTCCACCCTCCCTCCCTCCCATCTACTTTCCTCTGTAATCTACTAAAGATTAAAAATTACTATCATAAAACAGGCATTTCCTGAAAGTAATCCCCATCTACAGAGAGGCGGAGAGGAGATGCAGCTCCAAAAGCACTCGCTGCTAGTTATGTCAGCCTGTATTTGAAACAGTTCTAATCATATACCTTTGTGGACACTTAATTAAAATTACAAAACCAGTTTTAATCTGTAGTCCAATTAATATGCAAATGTATGCAAATGTAGCGAAACAAGGTGGTGATTAAGTTAAGGACACTCTATTTCATGTCTCCTTTAAGTGTGAAAACAAACCGTCTTTTTTTTTTTTACTTCGTCTGATGGATAGCAATGTTTACAGGAAGCATGCTGAGCAGCGGAAAATAACCTTTACAGCATTGTGTATGTGAATATAGCAAAAAGCACACATACACATAAGCAGAACCTGAGTAAGAATGAAATGGCGCAAGTGAGTGGAGTGTGTTCCAAACCCAAAGTCATTTTCTACCCATCACAGTAATACAGCTAAGGTCAAAGAAAGTTAGACACCAACACCATCCATTTACCGAGCTGCTTAAAATGCAATACTTAGTATTTCCTGCTTGAGGTGAGAGTTGACAATTTAAAAGGCGAGCCGTTATTTCTAATTAGGCCTTGGAGATAGTCTTTCAAAGTCATCTCTAGAGGGGCCTGTCCAAACCAGGTAATGAATAAGAAACATCAAATACGTTTTGTTGAGAGTGATTTAGAGAGTACAAAAAAAAAAAAAAAATCTAATCTAATTTTTGATCTCTGTTTAGTTTTTTTGGCTTTTTTTTTTTTGTTGTTGTTGTTGTTGTTGGATCCCAATTATTTCAGTGCAGACTTAAAAATGACAACTTCCTTTTTAAAAAATACAAATACTTCACACTGTTTCTTTCTTCATTTCCACCTCATAATCTGATATACTGCATGTCTGAGAACAAAGCATGTACATAACAGACAAAAAAATTATATAAGTTGAGGTTAATTAGACCAATTTCTGATGAAACTACCAAACTAGTCCAAGTGCTCATAAAGAAAGACGTTGAGGAACAGGCCGCATTTTACATCCTCAGCAAGTAATGCAGCACTGCGGTGCCATAATTGCATGTTGTACAGTGGACTCCATCCAATTAGTTTTATTTGAGGAAAAAGGTTCATTTTTACTGTTCCTCTTGCTATTTTTCCTTCTCTAACAAACCAGAGGGAAAAAAAGGAATTCATGCAAATGGAGGTCTCAAACCCAAAACAAAGAGGCCATGATGGCAAACTGCACCTCAAATATCAGCCAACTAATAAGAGAGACTGGAAAAAAATAAAAGAATAAATTAAAAAAAAATACAGGACAGAATTGTTTTTGTTTTAAAATATTGTTTATGAAATTTGGAGATACGTAGAGTGTTCATTAATATGTGCTGAAGCATCTGGTACTCAGTCATTTGATGACCAAGGCTAATCTATTAAATGTTGGATTAGGTGAAATTAATGCTTGGTTCAATGTTTGTTCTTCAGTGACAAAACTAGACAACGCTGATATTGACAAACTCCTCAAGGAGACAAAAAAAAAAATTGTATTACGTTTATTAACTGCATTTCTAAAAGAGATGCTCATCTGAGCTTTTAAACATTTCTGAAATTGTTTAGAGACTGTTACATAATTTATACACCACTTTTACATAGCTCTGTAGAACTCCAGATCCTGATTGGTCAGTAGGTGTCTGACAGTAATGCCATCTGTAAAGCAAATCACAATTCCACAACTTACTTGGGAACATGGATAGTTTACATAAATTGATTAAAAACATGTTTATAATTGTTGTTGATATGCTGATGTTTTCATTAAGGAGACATTTATTTAGCATTTTTGGAAGGAGTCTCCAGTGTCAGTGTTTGTAACAATCAGACGTAAAGCTATAACTTTAAGTTTTCTGCCATGGAAAAGTCTTCAGGATGGAGGAGTTTGCTCAGTAACATGGTAAGCCCTGTTATTTTTTTGTTTTATTAACTTAAAAAGAGAGAAAAATAATGAGGCGTTTCACTGTTTATAGCTGCTATAACATAGGCGTAATTGATTTCTTTGGGCCCCTTAACCTCCAGCCCAATGCCAAACATGGGATTTTGCATTACCAAATCCTGACCCAAGCATTAAGGGGACCTTGAACATGTTCTTCCTACCTGGATTGCTCAATTAAGTTGATTTAATAGTTTTCAGCTCCCCATAATCCTGAATTTGTCGATTCTTTGAAATGTATTAACTTTTAATGACCTCTCGGGGATTGCATACATCATTGACCCGCTGATCATGGTTTTGAGTCTCGATATACTGTATCTGTCCTTTCCAGGCCAAAAGTGAGCGTGTAATTGTGTCAGACTGCTCAATCCAACTATACTAATCACATACCCAGGTACATCCAAATAATCAAATAAGCCAATTTGCATTATCCCTATTAGCAAATCTGGCATTTTATATTGAATTTGCTAGCAACTTATGAAGAACAGGGTCATGGTCAAAGCACAAGACCCAGAATGACATGGGCCAGTCATGAGTTTGTGTGATACATATCAGGATGTTTAAATACAAGGTCGGATGATAAAATCCTAAATTGTTCACACTTTAAATGCAAGACACCATGCGACTAGCGCTCGCAGATAATGGCACAACCTAGACCATATGTTCCAGTTATGAGCTCTGTTTGCTGTGATGGCCATACTGATGACCTGATGATGAATGATCACTGGCAGCAGGCCTTCCAGCTAAATCACAAGATTACCTCAGAAGAACAGTATGATGGTGGCCTGGAGGTGCACAACACAACAACATTGGTGTAGCAAACAAAACTAGATAGCACAGTAACAAGACACTGTATTTAAGAAAAATGCAAAACCAAAATATTAAGTGACATGAGCATTACCCCATAACACCTCAAAAACACCCAATTCAATTTGCTTACAATGGACATTTCCCAGTAAATAAGCAATGGGTTATTGGGATGTGACAGTGAACCAAATCTTCAACAATAAAAAAAACAGTAGCCTGAAATCGGTTAATGGGGAGAAAATATTTAGGCTTTACACATCGTATCAACATATCAGCTTATTATTGACGTAAGTATATTAACTAGTTAGTTAATTGCATGCTCTAGCTAATTAGTTGGCAACAAAAACTAACCAAAGTAGCAAGCTACTTAATTACTTAAGTTGATAGTATGGTTTGTTTATTAGCAAGTCAGCTTTTTTTGTTAAAAGAAACTATATATGCTTTAACAACACATTGCTTTCAAAACAATTCATAAAATCATCAGGTACAGACGATAGCTAGTTAAAATGCAACTAATCTTACCATAGTACTAGCTATTTAATTACATATGCTAGCTAACTAAATGGCTTACTAAAAATATCCATATTACCTCTAGCTTACTAGAATGCTTGCTAAAAAAATAAATAAATTAAAAATAAACAAACCATTGTATCTAGCAGGTTTGAAACATAATATCTAGTTAGTCATTAAATAATCTAGCAATATGGTTAAATATTTAGCAAGCCATGTAATTATCCAGAGTATTTAATTGAATAGTTAGATACTATGTGTCATATGACAGCAAAGCAGTGACTCCATTTCCCAGGATGCACCACGAACTACAAACATGGCCGAAGAGGACTACACTTCCCACACACGCACATCTTCTCCGGAGTTCTAGTCACACACACCTGTTACCAATCTCACACACACTCACTCCACAGTATATAGAGGTTGTTTCAACACAATGACTTTGTGAAGTATTTCGCACAGTTGCCATATTCTCTGTCGTGTATTAAGCCTTTGTTCCTAGCTTTATGTTTCATGGTTTTGATCTGGTTCTTGTCCTCATTATTTGAGTCTTGTCTTAGTCTAGTTTATCCTGTTTGCTGATTTGCCTGTTTTGACCACGCTATTGTTTCATGATTTGGATTTGTCTGGCTATATCTCCTATAATAAAACTCTCATCTGCATTTGCATCCATCCTCAACTCCATTACATAACACTATGATAATATTTATCTAGTTGATAAATGAAATACTGAACTATATTGTGGTAATGAAATACTCTAGCTATCTGGGTGGCTTGCTTCTAAAAAAAAAAATAAAATAATAATAATAATAATAATAATAATAATAATAATAATAATAATAATAATAATAATATCTAGCTAGTTAAATACTCTAGCTAACTAGGTTCTCTTGCTAAAAAAATTAATCATAGTACATAGTGAGTTAATTAAATGTTACAGCTAACTAGGTGAGATTCTAAAAACAAAACTACCAATAGTACCTTGTTAGTTAATAATAGACTGCTTGCTAAATAATGAACCATAGTATCTAGCAAGTTAATTGAATACTGTAGCTAACCAGCTGGCTTATTAAAAACTAATCATATTATCTAGCTAGTTAATTAAATGCTCAATCTAACCAGATGGCTAGCTAAAAAACTAATGATATGGTTAGGTATTTAGCAAGCCATATTGTCAGCTAGAGTATTTATGTATTTAATTAGTTAAATACTATGATAGTATCTAGTGAGTTAATTAAATACACTAGCTAACTAGGTGGCATGCTAAAAAAAACTAACAATAGTATCTTGCTAGTTAATTTCATATTCTAGCTTAATAGATAGCTAATAAAATGATGGCAAAACATTTGCTAATAGAAACATTTGCTACTCATGGCTCAAAGGATGACCAAGGATGACTTTTTGGACTTTTTGAATTTGCCCAAGCATGTACTGGATGCAAAAGGAATTTCATGGATTTTTGAGCGTATTTATAGTCCACAGCCTAAATTTCACCTTGACACAATGTGCTTACATGAAACAGTGACCCTTAACACTGCTTCTCATTCAAGCCATTATCATGTGAGAAAAATAGGCTTAAGTCTGAGGTTAGATCTTGAATATGGGCTGTTGTATGTATATGATGTAGGGTCTGAATCTATTACTGAAAACCATTTCTATTTACAGCATTTGGCAGATGCCCTTATCCAGAGTGACTTACATTAATCTCATTTTATACAACTTAAGGGCCTTGCTCAAGGCCTGGCAGTGGCAGGTTGATCGTGCTGGGATTTGAACTCACGACCGTCTGACAAGGACTCCACTGTCTTAACCACTGAGCTACCACTTCCACTGATGTTATGTAATAATTATTCTCAAAGATTTATGCTAAATGCTATTAGATAATATTTAGGAATGTGTGATTTTAATAACACAACAGTTTAACTGAGATCAGACACGTCGTCAGAATGATGACTGCACCGAAAAGGCCTGAATTAGGAAAAGCTGGAGAGCTCGCGGAGTAAACGAAACCTCCAGACTCTTATTCAGAGGAAGGACTTGTAGAAAGGTATTAGCGATGCCGCTGCCCACCGGCTCCACAGAGACTTTCACTCAATAGGCAATTTTAAAATTGAATGAGGAGGTTTGACTAAGCAATAAAAGGGCGCGCTCAGAGGCAGGCTGAGGTAGTTACGAGGAATGCTACCAATTATCTTATTTATAAAATCAACACCAATTCCACTGATGACTTTATCTCGAATTTGATTAAACGCAAATTTCAAAGTCAAAAATCATTTTATCTAATTCCCTTTATTGGTAATAATTACAGGTCTTCCCAGAGCCGCTGCTAATCAAAACTGCCATTGATTTCCTCTGAGCAAAAGACAGAGCTTTGAAGAGAACGAGAGGCTGGGGCATAGTTAATGCACTCCCCTATAAACTACTCACACACACTTATCCCAACTAAAATCCAGCCATACCCCCACATACACACTTTTACAGACATTTTTGTTTCAGGCTTTCTCCAAATGTGTACACAAACATAACACAACCACAAAAAAAAAAAAGAATAAATAAATAAATAAAACATTCAAGGTCCAAGCTGTAGTTTCTGTGGTCATGCCATGTCATGTCATTGACACTAGTTGCTTCTGCAGGGAGAGAAATGCAGTATACACTTCAGCAATATCCATAGTGACTTACAATTACGAGAAGATACAATCTATGTAGTTGAGAGTTGTTTAACCTTAGGACCAGCAGTCATTCACTAGCAGTACAACCTTCCCATAACCAACTCGGTGCCTTTGTAAAGTAGCCACTACTTTGCTACAGTATGTGGAAACATAAATATCATGCCATAGATTCCAAGATAGTGGTTGAAACAGATTCACAGTGGCGTGAAAATGAATTTTTGGTAACGTCCCAAACTGCATCGTACCACATTAAAGAGTACTTCAATATGGTATGCCACAATACATACTGATAAAATATTATTTTGATGTGTGTGAATTGAAGCTTTCTCTGTGATGATGAGTCGTCTGGTTTCCTTTTTTGGTCGCAGACTACAGTCGCGTATTTGTATGGAGAGTCATTTCATTTTATACCACAGCACTACTGAGTGCTTGATTCTGATTGGTCAGAAGGTGTTTATTAAGTTTCTATATTAGCTGTGCTGACAGCTTAAATATAGATTTTTTTAAGTGTGCAGTTATTGATCTGGCGTTCTTTAAGGAGGCAAGGTGAGCAGACATTTATTTAGCATTTTAGGAAGGAGTCTCCAGTGTCAGGGTTAAGTTTTCTAACATAGGAAAGGCTTCAGGATAGAGGGCTTGGAGAACCAACTTATTGACTATCTTAACTGATATTCCACAACATTAAAACTATTAAATCTAAACAGATTAAAACTATGATATCATTCTTTAATTCATTCAAAAATGTATGCTGTTGTATAAGAGAAATAAATATGATAACTGTGGTAAATGCACTTTATACAAATCATTGGTTCAGTTATTTCCCAATACCTGCATATTCCATCTTGATTAATTTTTTAAGCAGGTGTAGATATAGAGTTAAAGTAACATTTTTCACAGAGCTAAAAAGGCCACTGGAGATGGTCATTAGTCAGCCTTCAACCTTGGCTCGGCCTGTCAGGATCCTTACACACTTATTCCAGCCACTGTTCATCTTCCAAACATTCCACCAACCACACACACTAAACTCTGACCATACACTTGACCGCACGCCCACACACAACACACAGAGAACATTTGTTCCACTCACTCTCCAGCTACAACATCCATCCAAACAGCTGAGTGTCCAAACATGCAAACGGAGTCCAACAATATTTTCACCACATTCTTAACTACATACCCACATACACATTTTAGCCACTCTATAATCCACAGTTGCCAGGTCTAGAGTTTTCCACAAATTTGGGATACTTTTGTTTGCAGCCAGAAGTTGTTTTTTTTTTTTTTAGGGTTTGCAGTTGATTATTATATTTATACAAGAATTTATAGGAATTATATAAAGTGTTTTAGGCCAAACAGGTACACAAAAGTTGTGCTTAATGGAAGTGTGTGTGTGTGTGTGTTTGTGTGTGTGTGTGTGTGTGTGTGTGTGTGTGTGTGGTGGGGGCTTTGGTTATGATTTAAAAATCAAAAGAGTGGACTACTATTACTTTTACTGTATGAATGTGTTTACCGTGCATTGTTGAGCTGATTTTCTTTTCTTTTTTTTTTTCCTTTTTTTTTTAGGTGTTCTGTATTTATGATAATATATGTATGGAGTCCTGGGGGAAAAAAAACATTATCTGTTGCTGTGGCTGAGTTCTGATCACACACAAAAGGTTTTTCTATCGATCAAAACACCCAAAAAGGTTTTTCTATTAATAGTATATGTTGACACACAAACTTTAGGGAACAATAAATATCCTTCATTATTTTAATGCATTAACATTATTGTTTCTATAGTATATAGGCTTAAATAGGGACTTATATGGTGTATGCTCCAAAAAAAAATAGATTTTTTTAAATTGTTGATATGGTGAAGCGTTTTGCAGTCTTAGTAAGTGATAAGTTGTCTTTATTTTTGTCTCATTAACTTCAAAATAGAGAAAAAAAGATAGGCTTTTTAGATAGGCTGGTTTAGAATTTTAGAAAGGTCAGACTCACTTTTAATTTTGGACTGTCTTTTTACTGATTATTGTGCTAGTTCTTGGGTTAATTTTGAATAACCATTAAGTTGATTTTGTTAGGGAAATCTGGCAACCCTGAGTCACTGATGCACACTCTTCTCGGTACAAAATCTTTTGGTCACTCAACGCACATGTAACCTAAATGTCAGATTTCAAGTGAGACTAACAACCCTCACCATTATCTGGCAGATCAGGTTCCTCATTAAAGCACGAGTGTCACTTCAGACCATCATCACCTTCATCTTCCTCCTCGTTTGACTTTGCGCAGGTGGAGGAACCTCAGTGTGATGGCCGAGCGTGTGAGACAGTGGAGTGTAAACGAGAGTTCATTACTGCACATTAAAATCCACATTACTCACATTACAGTCAGGCACCATCAGTGAGTCAAACAAGTCAGAAGAGAAGGGGGGGGCGACGAATGGCAAACTTTAGAAGTCAAAGCTGGAGAAATCCCACAGTGATCACAGTTCTCATTTATGTAAGTCTCCTGAGAGAAACCGCAGTAGGATAAAATATGCATAACATGTTACATCTTTCACAACGTGCATAGTTTTAGTTTACAGAAATTTGACTGCTTCTTGAGTGATGATACCACATTTATTCAGAGTAGTCAAAGTAAACACAATATGGTCAGTGAATTTTCAGTATTTATACTTTCATGTCATACCCCCCAACCCCCAAACAGCGAACAATGGGAGTTGAATTTCCACTACACAGGCCAGCAAGGTTTTAGCAAAGCATAGCCTCTAACAAAGAAATTTAATCCAGTGGCAGATTTAAGATGAGTATGGAAAACATTTATAGACCTGTGCCAGTTATCAGATTATGTCAGTGGTCCAAAAGGTTAGAATATCTAATTGGAAGGGTGGAAACGCCATCATTTACCAATTCCAAATTTAGGAACCTTTCATACAAAAATAAACTTGCTGTGAAACTCTAAAAATCCACTTTGTCTTGTTTAAAATTAAGATAGATTGTTAAATAAAATGTATTTTACCACAAAATGAAAAAAAAATCCTGAAATGCATTTTTAATTTGTAATTCCTCTTGGAAATGACAATGCTCAAATAAAGGTACTGCAAAAAAGGCATCTTAGCAAGTGAAAATATCTTAAATATAGTCAAATCTAGCAATTATTCCCTATTAAACATTAGAATTAATCAAACATAAGATTATTAAACTTATTTATAGACATTTCTACATCTTTTAAGCTTTGACAATTCTAGAAATGTCTAGAAATAAATGCTTAAATTTTGCAAAATTATCTGCCAATAGAACAAGACTGTATCAAGCCTAATTCAAGTAAAAATGTCTAGAAATAGGCTAAAATATTTGAGGGTTTTTTTGCAGTGAGTAGTCAACTTTAAGGAAATTATTTGCATTGTCATTTAAATTCTTTTGAGCATTTTGTGGAAAACCAAATTTAATTTAAAAAAAGTTATATATCAGCCAAGCCAATTAGCCATGTAAACTGCTTTTGTAGTGTTTGCTTCTACGAGGCTAATGTAGCTAACAGGTGAAGGAAAGTTATAGCCACCACTTAAGCATAGTGCTTTAGCAGGTGCATGTCTCAAATCAAACACACACTTGTATATTTAATGTCATGGAGAAAGCAAGCAAGGTTTGACAACATTTAAAAAGAGTAACCACTCTTTACATCTGTGCTGAGCAGAAAAGCATCTCAGAACATCAAACCTTAAGCCTCAGTCTGCTTTTTTATTCTCTTCACTATAAAGCTATGTTTACACTTTAATGAGTAAAATGTTACAAACTGCAGCTTTATACATAAGACATACAAGAGAGAAAGACAGAGATTATGTCATGCAGGGATAATACAGAGGTGGATCACCTAAAGCAAAATGCCCGAGGCACTACAGTCTTTCATCACACACACACACACACACACACACACACACACACACACACTAACCTGAAAGGCGATATGGCTTAAGGCTAATATTGTTATGTGACTGAAAACATACTGTTGCTATATTGTGTGTGTTTGAGAGAGGAAGTGAAGAAAGAGAAAGAGATCAACTGTAGAAGGCATCTAACAGCCATTTCATTTCATTAGCTCTTTTCAGAGCACTTTAATCATGCTGCTCTGATTATTAACAGAGCTTCTCCTGTGCCGTGACACTCGCATAGACAGGCTGATAGAGTCTGTACAAGAGCCTGTATGAACATACCTGTTTGTGATTGGTAGAAGTATTTATACAGAGATGAGGGAAATGGCTCCTGAGTAGCTAAGCTTCTGTGTTAATTACCAATCACTGTTCAATATAGTACCTGACTTTAATCACTGTTGAGCTCAGGTACTATATTGGTTTGATTGGAATGAAGATATTTGAGATAATGATAGTATACAGTAAATGTGTGGAGGTCTGAGAAAACCCACTGGATGTCACATCAGCTAAATTGTTTTGGGGGTTTTTCTGATCATTATACACTGATCAGCCATAACATTAAAACCACAGGTTTTACAAGTGACATGAATAACATTGATTGTCTTGTTAAAATGGCACCTATCGAGGGGTAGGATATATTAGGCAGCAAGTGAACAGTCAGTTCTCGAAGTTGATGTGTTCGAAGCAGGAAAAATGGGCAAGCGTATTACGCATGTGGTTTTAATGTTATGGCTGTATGTATTTAACCAATGTTATATGCTAACACATGTTAATCTCCTTCCACAATGAATGTCACGCTTTGATCAAGTTGATGGTTGTGTTGTAGAAAAACAAACATAAACCTAATAGATTCAGAACTATAAATGCATCAGTGTTTTATTTCAGCACTGAAATGTGAACGTGAAGAGTGAACATGGATCAGTCTAGTTAAGAGGCTTGTCAAATTCCTGGACTGACATTTATCTCAAGAAAAAAAAAACTATTAGACTGATGTGAATGATGCTTATAATCAAAGTGACACATTTTTCACCCTAACTGCTCAGATTTGTTATTTTTATAGCTATTTTGAGTTATATATATTTAAGTAAATGCAAATTAAATCAGTAAATAGTTGTTGAACTTTCAGATGCTCTGTGTGTTTGGTGTTTTTCAGTGGAACTGGAATGAATTAAATATTTAAATTTCAAATCTTTAATTTTCTCAAATTTTCACTTTTGGGGTTTTTAATTGCTAGAATTTTACTTGTCATTGACATATGATATACAGTTGCAATCAAAATTATTCAACCCCCATTGCAAATCAGGTTTATTGTCAAAATTTAGACTTTCAGCTGAGTGCAATGAACAATCAAACAAAAGCAACTGAAATACTTCAACACAATGAATGCTTCAAGTGATTTCCCCCCAAATTCAATTGAAAATGCAACTTATAATGATTTCTCCAGTTTCAAAATTATTCAACCCCCTGAATAGAATCCCTCACAACAGCACAAACATGCAAAACAGGTATTTTCTCAACACACCCGATGCAACTAATCAAGGGCTTCATTAGTTACACCAGGTGTGCTTGAGATGGAACACATGAAATACCTGAACTGACTAGGGGAAGAAAATGTATTAAATACCTGGATGGGCCAGAAAAAGGAAGCTATGAATGGCTGCAACCAGTTTTCTGAGAAGGCAGGTTGTGAAAAACACTCGAGTGACTGCAAACGACATGTAGCAAAACCTGGTGGCAACAGGCACAGAGTTTTCAGTGAGCACAGTAAGACATGTACTAAATGCAGAAGGTTTCCATGCCAGAACTCCAAGAGGTACACCACTACTGACCCCAAAACACAAGAAAAGTCGGCTCAAAATCATATAAATAAGCCACAGAAGTTTTGGGATTCTGTTCTGTAGAGCGATGAAACAAAACTGGAACTTTTCAGCACAATGGATCAGCGGTAGGTCTGGAGGAAGAGGAATAAGAAAAGAACACTCTGTCCACAGTCAAGCATGGTAAATGGTAAAAATAAATGGTGGTGGCTCGGTGATGCTCTGGGGCTGCTTTGCATCCTCTGGCACGGGAAACCTGCAGCATGTGGAAGGCATTACGGATTCATTGAAGTATCAGGAAATCCTAGGAGAAAACGTCATGCCGTCTGTGAGGAAGCTGAAGCTTGGCCATCATTGGACCTTCCAACAGGACAATGAGCCCAAGCATACCTCAAATTCCACCAAGGCTTGGTTGCAGAAGAGGTCCTGGAAGATTCTACAGGGCCATCACAGTCACCTGACTTGAACCCCATAGAAAATATCTGGTGGGATTTGAAGAAGGCGGTTACAGCACACAAACCCAAGAATTTTACTGAACTGGAGGCTATTGCTCATGAGAAATGGTCTAAGATTCCTCAGGGACGCTGCCAGAAGCTTTACATCTCGTTTGCAGCAGGTCATAACAGGAAAGGGGTGCTCTACTAAGTACTAAAGATGCTTGCCATGAAGGGGTTGAATAATTTTGAAACTGGAGAAATCAGTATAAGTTGCATTTTCAGTTGAATTTGGGGAAACCACTTGAAGCATTCGTTGTGTTAACCTATTTCAATTGCTTTTATTTGATTTGTTCATTGCAAACAGATGCAAGTCTGTAGATTTTGACAATAAACTTGATTTGCAATGGGGGTTCAATCATTTTGATTGCAACTGAACATATAAAATGGTGATATTTCTTACAATCATTTAAACATTTGACAGATGTAAGAATGGGAGTTGATGCATCTTCTTACAGATCTCTCTGCCATCTAGGAAGACAAGAGTCCCACTCCCTTCCATTTGATATGCTGTAAAAGAGCAAAAAGAGTATTTATTAATTGTTAGCTACAAAATATGGACAAATGCCTTTGGACTTTAACTGAGAAATTGCATTACAGAATACCAAATTGTGTAATTTTGGAAATGTGACCTCCACTCTCCTAATAGACAAAATGATGCTGTAGACTCACCAGGAAAATCTAGCTGACTTGTGAATATTTATTTTCCAACCTTGAGCACCTCACCGCCAATTTTTTGCACAACCTAATTAAGTCAACCAACATTACAGACAGTGGAAAGCATTACAACCTACTGCAACCCCCAACCTCTCTTTTTGTCATGTTAACCTTGTGAAGAACTTTTGGCCTCAACATTACTCAACTAGCTAATTTCCGTTAGGTACTGACTGTCTGCACCTGATAACCAGCATTAACATTCACCAATACATGAAGAAATATGGCCCTAACCCATCCTCCAAATTACAACAACTTGCCTTGTCCAAAACACTTGCTAAATGTAATTAATGCTCTGTATTATACTCTCTGTATTACATCATGATGAACAGCTGTATTGCTACATTATTGTCTAACATTACATTAGTTATTGACTAACATTACATTATTGTCTAACATTGGCATTGGTGACAGCATCCAGCTAGATAACCCTAACTCGTAGCCTCAGATAATATTCAGACCCAGAGAATTATAGAATAACCTCAATCCATATTTCACAGTCAATATAAACACATGACACTAGTAGTGTAACACCATCACTGAGGAAGCAGTGCATGATATTCACTTTTGAAGTCGTCGCGATAGGTGAAGTTAATTATCACTTTCTGAGTTACTGTATTCCAATGAATACATTTTCGAGAGCTCCCTGGCTAAATATCACAAACTCGACAAGGCATTTTCAGCAACTTTAATGCTAAATGGTGATTTATGCTAACTTACCTGTAGTCATTTGGTTTCCTTGCCTCAGGACTCCGACTCTGCAGTCACAATCAAAAGGTCAAAGCAACGAACTTTCACTTTGAGGCGAGTTAAGATTTGAATGATGATGGTGGCAGCACAGTCCGCAACATGATTGGACAATAATTTAACAAATGTTGTGTTGGTCACTCTTTAGTCACTTTCTTTTTTTAACACATTTATTGGATAACACAACATGTGTTGAAAAAGTAATATCACAAAAAATGTGTAGGATGTTAACACATGCTTTCTGAGTGTGTTTCTCCAAATAAATCTAACAGTCTATCCGTGTGACTGCTACCTCCACCTTAGGGGGTGGGGGGGGGGGGTGCACTGATTCAACTGTCAGTGACAATGACCCAGCCACTAACCCACTGACTGGGTTACTGGGTTACCCAAAATTACCCAAGAAAATAATCCAATTAAATGACCCAAAAAACTCAACCCAGCATTTTTTAGAGTGTAACTTCGGTGAATGTAGGTTCAAATTTCATTGGTATTTTATTGATTCGTATAAGAATTGGTCAGTAAAAAGGAATATTTCTTCCTTATTCTGTAAATTTATTTCTTAATTTCCTTTTTAATATGTGTAGTCACTGAGAGAAGACAAAGTTAGTGTGCAAAGTTTAGATTTCAGATAATCAATGAAGCGATGAGTCTAAATTGAGGGAGGCCTCCAGTTCCAGTATTGGCTGGGAAAAAAAACCTATAGAATAACATTTGAGGCCAATATTAAATAACATGTATGTGACACTGTGCATTAATTAATCAGTCCCTCCAAGATCTCGCAATTTTGCGATCTCAGACATTTAAAATCAAGCAAGTTCCACAATATTTGGAGGAGTTTCCAATTTTTCAAAATGATTACAGATTTTCTGCAATTTTAGACCAAGACATAATCACAATGCACATTCAGCCAAATCTCTCTTCAATTCATGTGCGTTGAACATAAGTACAGCTAAGAGGTCTCATTCAGCAACAAACATAACTGTGAAAGACAGTGCAAAACAATTTTGTGCAATTGAAATTTAAGTAGTTTTCACAAAAAAAAAAAGCACAAAAATCTCTGCAAATTGCATCGCAAATTTTGAAAAAAATACCACAGCAAAATCAAGGATTTTTGGCTGTAACTATTAGAAAAAAAACTCAGAATTCCTGTACGGACTGATTAATAGCACCATGCCTAAAAAATTCCTCATAATGCAATATGGCTGAATTTGAATTCAAGATAAGCAATGTCTTGGCTCATTGATTCCAGTTATGGTATGAGGGGAAATTGTGTACATTTTGTTTTTGACCGAATTATTGTTTCAAAACACTCCTACACCCGAAACAAAAACTTCAGCTCAGTCTGGCAGCTCTCATTCCGCTTTCTCTTTCCTTTGTATCTCCTCCTCGTTATCAGCCACCTCCTTGTCTTTAGCAGCATGCACAAAACCCAGAGGTGTTCCTTCATTCTGCGTTTGCTGAATTATTCAACTCAAAACGAATATCACATTCACAATGGTACCTTGGTGTACCTCTGCGCCTACCACGCTGAGGGGATTCGCTTCAGTTCCAGGCACGTTCCTGAGTTCAGCTCAGTTTAATGCGAAGCTCATGCTTGATGTCGGGCCTGAAATGAAGGTAGCAGCCTTTGCTGCTTTTCCTCTGAGAGACGATCTGCTGAAGGTTTGGGGAAATCAGGCCTGTGTTTTCTCATTCACATCATTCATGCTGGGGTTTTTTTTTTTTTTTTTTGGTTCTGTCTCAATTCCGAAGTGCCTCCGGCAATTCTTTTGACTCCCTTGCTCTGTGAGTGTCCATGATCAAAGCTTCTCCAGTTCCCTTCTGACAATCACACAGAGGTTCATCACGACCCTGTGTTTACACCGGCCTCCGTTTCTGCAACTTTTTTTAAGAGATGTGTCAGATTCAAAGCCACCCAGTCATTCAAAGTGCTGGTTTCCTGAGCAGCTGCGGTTCATATGTGATTACATTAGCGGAGCTTTTTCTACCGCATGCCTGCGTTGCTCAGAATTTTACAGAAAGAAAGTGTGTGTGTGAGAGAGAGAGAGAGAGAGAGAGAGAGAGAGAGAGAGAGAGAGAGACGCACAGAGCGGTTCGGCTTTGTGCACCTAAATTACACCATGTCGGCACCATACCCCTTCCGCTATAGCATAATGAACCTCCAGTGTTTTCCTGCAGATGCAAAGATAAAAGACGGGCCTTGTCAGGAAAAAAGCAGCACCTGCAAAAACGTCAAGCGGCGCTGCATGGTGGAGTGACCCCAGGTCCCGATCCGTAGGAAAAGTGAATGAGACGGCGAGAGGGAGGGAGAGACGCAGTGCCACGAGGCTCTATAGTGATAAATGAGTTTGCATTGTGTGTCAGTGCGGCTTCCTGCCAGCCGGGGCAGTCTCTATTAAATTAGCACTTGTCAATGTGGCCGATGCTGATTGATAAATGGCCGTGTCACAGCTGAGGGACATTCGGTGTTTTATTCTGCTCGAAAGACCCTTTGTGACATGCAGAAGACCAAAGCTAATTGTGGTGTTGCTTTAATTCAGTTTAAGCCTTTCATTGATTATATCATCCATCAATGCAAATTTGGTTTAGACCTTGAAATCTTTGAAACGCGGCAGATAGTAAATGAATATTTGGTTTAGTTAATGCCTACTCTAAAAATGCATGTAATTAAATGTGAAGCTCGAGACAGGAGTTTGTTGCATGATACCACCATCCATTTAAAATAACCTCGCATAATAATACTTCTCTTTAAACCACAGCGCTGTCGAATTCAATTTTTAGAACACTACTATAAAACTACTACACTACGTAAAACTTCTAAAACTTTATCATTTCTATAGAAACTTTTCCCAGGGACTTGTATGGCAAAAGCTTCACGTAAACAACACATTAAAAAAAAAAAAAAAACTATTTCAGAAAGAAAAACGTGATTTCATTTATATGGAGAAGTCTTCTGTAAAAAGACATTGATTTCAAATGTATAATGTACAAAAAGGGGTCTCCAGTGTCAGCACTTCTTCCTGGATCAGCTAGTCAGGTTTCTGCACTGGGGAAATACAAAAAAAAACAATTTTGCAAATTCTCAGTAACATGAAAACGTGCATTTTTTTTTGTCTTCAAGACAGAGAAAAGTGAGGCTGATTAAAGAATGACTTCTATAATGTAAATAACTTATAAAAGTAACTATAAATGGATAAAAATTACACTGTGGTAAATAATGAACTTTGAGGTGGTAAGAGTAACACAATTCACCTCACACCATCCAGTCAGTGATTGATTATTTCCTTGAAGTGTTTTCTTCCTTATATCTTCTATAGAGAATTGTGTATAAAATAAATTCCAAATAAAATTTTCCAAACAAATATATACAGCTAATGTTCTCTGTTCAACTCAGTTATTTTGTATTATTAAACAGAGAAATATAAAATAGATTCGTAGAGGTTGAAGGTAGTCCATACAATTTGAAAGTTTGTGTTTTATACATGTGAACAGTCACAAACTTCAAAGAGGCGAGCATTTAAAAAAAAAAAAAAAAAACACCTCGCATTTCCGCCCGCAGTCGCTCACGGCGTTTTCTGGCTTTCAAAGAGTGGACATATCTGAGCATTTGGAGAAAGACCGCAGGCATGCCGAGTGATTGCCAGCCATGCAAATAATCACTTACTTACACTCGACGAGTTTGCTTCGGATAAGGCAAATTACCATTTGAAAATGAGCTGAAAAACACTCTGGGCAGGATGCTTGCATCGCGAGTGCATGAGTCTCTGAGTCTTTCTCTCTCTCTTTCTTTCTCTGTCTCTCTCTGTCTCTCTCTCTGAAGCGTAAGGAAATGAAATGTAGGGAAGTGGGGGAAGAGATGGAGGGAGGATGAAATGAGAATGCAAACGGCAAAAGCTCGGAGCACAGAGCGCCGCTGCCAAAAGTGTTTTGTGCTTGATTGAATGTCATATCAGTGCAATATGTCCGATTTCAGTTGAGGTGAGTTCAGTTCAAATCGTGCGTAAGGTTCCAGACCTGCTTTGGTGCGCTGTCCGTTTTTCCTCCTGTCCATTGTTCCTCATCTGGAAAATACACAAATCATATAAAGTGGGTTCAAGATAAAAAATAATTAAACACTCGCCTATACTACACCGTAGATCACACTCTCTCTTTACTAATTGGAGTTCTAAAACAAAATAGTTTTGACACCCAAGGCAAAGTTTCCCAGACTCCCTCTCCTCAGAGACAGAGGACTCCAGTAATTACTTATCATCTGCCATCGGCTTCGGCTTAGAACAATATTTAGTCTCAGGCACAACTGCGCAGGGCTTTTTCTCCTCACATTCTCACAAGATGTCATATTTTGTGGTGTTAAGTCCTTAAACAGAAATAAAGAGCAGATCCAGAGTCACACACACACACACACACACACACACACACACACACACAGATGCTGAATGGATTTCTTAGCAACAAAAAAAGAAATGCATTGACACTAGAGGTAGTAAACACACGTAAATCTAAATAAAACTCATCTACATAAAACCTCTCATAAAAGTTAGATTTTTAAATTCTTCTCTTCAGCTAAAGTAGAAATGCAGAAGCTCTGAGATGTACTACAAGTCTGAAAAAGTAAAAGATTTACAAAAACTATGTTTTTCACTGATGCTAAGCTAGTCACCAAGGAACCAAGCAATGCTCTGCTAAAAACATTAGCGAAAGCTAACTAACATCTCTCATAAATGTTAGCTAGCATGTTAGCTAAACACCTCTGACAGCACAAACTAGCTGAATGCTAATAATGAACTAGCTGTTCCTATTCACGTCCTTGCTAAATGCAAAGTCTACATAGCAACAGATAGATTAGACTGATTGGTATTAATGTACATTCTCGCTGTTACACCTGTTGTTACAAGATTTTTGAATGTCTGATGCTAATAAGTCAGCCGTGTGATTCTAGAGGAATGTAGTGAGGAGAAAGAAGGAAGATGAACTTAAAAACCAGAGTGAAGTAAGTGTACTTTATTTCCTGTCTCTTCATGACATAAAGGGATTAATGTTAAAAAACAAAGCCAATAGATGTTCAGATTTGGGGGGGTTGTAAAGAGCCTGTTGTTGATTCAGCTTTTTAGCTGAACCATTCTAAGAGAACCATTCTGTCTGTTGAAAATGTGCGTTTCGTCGCATGGCTCCTCAAACAGCGAAGAAAGTGTGTCTTGGTCAGTGAGCTGAAAATAGTTTCAAAATGCAGCGGATGCTTGTCTAAAAAAAGAAACAAAAAGCCAACACATTCTAAATCATTTCAGTAACAGTCTGTATCTGTAAATGATTATAACTCTTAAATCATCAAAATGCTTTAAGTTGGTATTCATTTCTTGTAAGCATTTTATAAACTGTCATATTGCTTAATGAAGCTCCTATAATGTGCTATAAGTAAATCCTTCAGCATTTCTAATCATTATAATGCCATGTGATGCACTAAACAACATTTATCACTAATCATATAATTATAAAACAACTGTAATATTGATTAACATTTAAATATTTAAAAGGTTTTCACTGTGCTTTCACAAATGTTAAGTACACACCTATGTAGCTAACGTCCTCCTGTCCCTTCAACAGGGTTACATAGTGTGTATCCTTGTCGTTTTTTTTTTTTGAAGAAAAAACCCTATAATTTTATATCATGTTCCATTTTATTTTATTTATTGTTTTACATAATTTTGACTAGTTTTGATATTAATTTTTTTTTTAATTAATCTGGAATTAATCGTTTTCACATTACCTAAAAAATATCACTAAAAATTGGGTAGGCTCATACATCTTCCTTATAATGAGAAACATATTCACGTTGCATGATGCACATAATTATAACATTGTAACTTTTCATAATATGTATTTCTGTTTTTTTTTAATTTTATTATAAATTACCTTTCATTTTTAGTCATAAAACAATAAAGATTCAAATAAAGGCATAAAATAATAAAGATTCAAGGAAAAAATAAAATGCATAGAAGGACAGAAATAAATAAATGCATAAAAAAATAAATATAATGTAAAAATATTTTATTATATTAGAAATCGAATATAAAAGTTAAAAATAAATAACTAAAAATTATTTATAGCACAGTATTTGAGATTTATGTTCATCAAGCTTTAAGAGTTTACAAAAAAATACAAAAAAAAAACTATACACAGTTATAATTTTTGATTTATGAATATGAGCTTCATAGAAAGTGATAATCATTTTTTTTTTCCATAAAAGTTTTGCATTGTTTAAATGAATAACAGTGAAGAAAATGATTTTAAAAAAGGGTGTCTGCAAAATTATCAAGTCCTTTCTGAAACTTTCTTTCGCCTTCCTCTGTTTGTGTATCCACGTTTCACCAGCCTGCCTGCACAGATTAAAAGCAAATGTGCTGTGTTTTAATCAAAGTGTGCATGTGTGTGTGTGTGTGTGTGTGAGAGAGAGAGAGAGAGAGAGAGAGAGAGAGAGATCCCTGGAAGGCAAATGACTGCTGCAGGGATGAAAGACCAACCTTCTGACAGGAGGAAACCTGATCGGAGAAAGGAAGCGCTTGGCACTTCTTTCGTCTTCCCGATTCTGCAGGCTTGCGGTCTGGACTGCACACGCACTCCATCGGCAATGATCTCGAGCTGATGGAGCGAAGGCGCTCTCTATATCACAGTAAACAAGAGAGGCACATCTGCTACCAAGCTGCAGGAGCCGGACATGGGGAGAAGGGGAGAATGAGTGCGAATATACAGAGTAAATGAGGAGAAGGAATCAGTGGTGGAGAGCGAAATCCCAGGATGCGGTGCAATTCACTTGAAACAATTAATACAAAAGTCACATGAACTTCACATGTGAATAAGCACATGAAATTTAATTGTCGTGTTTCGTACATTTTCACATGTAGTGCATTTCTATTATGCATGATACATTTCTTTTCATGCAGTCACATTAATCACATATTAAATTCACATATACATATCACATGTGAGTAATGTGATTTTTTTTTTTTTGGTGCCTCCCCAGGTTGCTATGATCTTCTTATCACATATTACTGACATAATGACATGTAAAATGTATTTTTTTACTCCCTTAAAGGAAAGTTCCATTAAATTTGTATATGAATAATCACATGTGGATTTTAGACACTTCCCATGTTGTCTCACACCTTTTCAAGTTTTTTTTTTCCCCACCACGTGACTTTTTCACACCTTTTTCACCAGGTGACTTTTTCTCACACCTTTTTCAAGTTTTTTTTTCCCACCACGTGACATTTTACACATAATTTGTATTTTTCATGTGGTTTTATTTTCACTTGATCACATTGTTCACATGATGTCATGTGTTTATTTGAACACTCACATACTCATGTGTCACATGTTGCATCTCATGCTTTTTTCACATGTAGTACCCATTTTACCCCTACATGTAACTTTTTACCCCTACATGTAACTTGTAATCATTTGTTTTTCCCATGTGGTTTTATTTTCACATGTGATCACATGTTCACATCAAACAGTATGTGTTTACTTGAATACTCATAATCAAATGTGGTTTATAGAAACTTCACATGTTAAGTCTTGCATTATTTGTTTTTCATATGAAGGTGATGTGGTCTTATTTTCACGTGATCACATTGTTCACATGATGTCATGTGTTTATATGAATAGTGATATAATTATGTGTTTTTTTAGACAATTCACATGTTATGTTTCACACTCTTTTCATATGTTTCATGTTTTATTTTTTCACAAGTGATCAAGTGTTATGACCTGTGATTACAGTATGTGAGTATTCAACATTTCACATTTCACAAAATATATGGTGTGTGAAATGTGATTTCATGCAAATAGTCACATGAATTTTACATGTCATTTTTAGGCACTTGTAGGAGATGTAAATTTTTGTTCAGTTTTTTTTTACATGTGATCACATGCAATTTCAGGGCATAACATGTTTCTCACTTCTCACATGTAATCACATTACTCACATGATCACATGTGAAATGTATGTCATTTCCCTGCTTACTAAAGTCATACACACTTCCTGTGAGATTAATGACAGGATTCACTTATGAATCTTACACCTTTTCCCATCACATGTTTTACAGATGTGTATGCTTGTATTTTTCCTTGTTTGTATTCTGTGATTTGTTTCACTTTAAATTTTTCACATGTTCACATTTATATATATATATATATATATATATATATATATATATATATATATATATATATATATATATATATATATATTTGAACTATATTCCCATTGAGATTTTACATTTGTTTGCACACCTGGGTGACTAGGTTTCACAGGGGTATAAAAATGAAGTAACACATAGGCCAAATTCCCTTAGTCATTGATAACAATGGTAAGACCAAAGAATATAGCTGTGATGTGTGGCACAAAGGTTGTTGAGATATATATATATATATATATATATATATATATATATATATATATATATTTATATATATATATATGGTATTTTTTATTTCTCATGTGATCATATGTTATTGAATCACATGATGCCACAGATGTATGAGTTAATGTGCAATTTCAAGACATAACACAATGAACTGCACCATCACATGTGATCACATATTACTCCCATAATCACATGTGGAAAGCATAATGTACCTATCATCTCACACTACTGAACCCTTTGTCTAATAACCTTCTTCTTCACTTTTTTTTAATACTACGTCTTTTGCCTCTGTCATATATGAAGGAAGAGAACCACAATAGGAATGAATGCCAAGGTGGAGCAAAATTCTACAAAGCCCCCCTCCATTTCTGATCCGTTTACTTGCTGATCTGCTCCAAATGAAGCCCAGAACCATGACTCTGTGTTAATAGAACACTAAAGCTGTGCTAGCTAATGTCAGCCTGATTAAATGGTGCCCGTGTGACCCAGCAGGGGTTCACGAGTCCATCCCCAATTCTCCGACAGCACAAACACTGAGCTTTGGTTCATATTTTTCTTTAATGCGGCTGCAGTATTAATACATAGTTTTTTATATACAGTATCTCACAAAAGTGAGTACACCCCTCACATTTTTGTAAATATTTGATTATATCTTTTAATGTGACAGCACTGAAGAAATGACACTTTGCTACAATGTAAACTAGTGAGTGTACAGCTTGTGTAACAGTGTAAATTTGCTGTCCCCTCAAAATAATTCAACACACAGCCATTAATGTCTAAACCGCTGGCAACAAAAGTGAGTACACCCCTAAGTGAAAATGTCCAAATTGGGCCCAAAGTGTCAATATTTTGTGTGGCCACCATTATTTTCCAACACTGCCTTAACCCTCTTGGGCACGGAGTTCACCAGATCTTCACAGGTTGCCACTGGAGTCCTCTTCCACTCCCCCATGATGACATCACAGAGCTGGTGGATGTTAGAGACCTTGTGCTCCTGCACCTTCCATTTGAGGATGCCCCACAGATGCTCAATAGGGTTACCTTCATCCTCAGCTTCTTTAGCAAGGCAGTGGTCGTCTTGGAGGTGTGTTTGGGGTCGTTATCATGCTGGAATACTGCCCTGCGGCCCAGTCTCCAAAGGGAGGGGATCATGCTCTGCTTCAGTATGTAACAGTACATGTTGGCATTCATGGTTCCCTCAGTGTACAATAGCTCCCCAGCGCCGGCAGCACTCATACAGCCCCAGACCATGTCACTCCCACCACCATGCTTGACTGTAGGCAAAACACAATTGTCTTTGTACTCCTCACTTGGTTGCCGCCACACACGCTTGACACCATCTGAACCAAATAAGTTTATCTTGGTCTCATCAGACCACAGGACATGGTTCCAGCAATACATGTCCTTAGTCTGCTTGTCTTCAGCAAACTGTTTGCGGGCTTTCTTGTGCATCATCTTTAGAAGAGGCTTCCTTCTGGGATGAAAGCTATGCAGACCAATTTGATGCAGTGTGCGGCGTATGGTCTGAGCACTGACAGGCTGACCCCCACCCCTTCAACCTCTGTAGCAATGCTTGCACCACTCATACGTCTATTTCCCAAAGACAACCTCTGGATATGACGCTGAGCACGTGCACTCAACTTGTTTGGCTGACCATGGCGAGGCCTGTCCTGAGTGGAACCTGTCCTGTTAAACCGCTGTATGGTCTTGGCCACCGTGCTGCAGCTCAGTGTCAGGGTCTTGGCAATCTTCTTATAGCCTAGGCCATCTTTATGTAGAGCAACAATTCTTTTTTTCAGATCCTCAGAGAGTTCTTTGCCATGAGGTGCCATGTTGAACTTCCAGTGACCAGTATGAGGGAGTGTGAGAGTGATGACACCAAATTTAACACACCTGCTCCCCATTCACACCTGAGACCTTGTAACACTAACAAGTCACATGACACTTGGGAGGGAAAATGGCTTATTGGGCCCAATTTGGACATTTCACTTAGGCGTGTACTCACTTTTGTTGCCAGCGGTTTAGACATTAATGGCTGTGTGTTGAGTTATTTTGAGGGGAGAGCAAATTTACACTGTTATACAAGCTGTACACTCACTACTTTACATTGTAGCAAAGTGTCATTTCCTCAGTGTTGTCACATGAAAAGATATAATAAAATATTTACAAAAATGTGAGGGGTGTACTCACTTTTGTGAGATACTGTGTGTGTGTGTGTGTGTATATATATATATATATATATATATATATATATATATATATATATATATATATATATATGGCTGTTTTGGTTTGTTTGTTTGTTTGTTTTTGTTTAGAAAGTTCACTGGAAAAAGAGTGCTACCATCTCTCCGAAATGGGTCAAATAATTAACAGCACACTGATGAAGATAATTTGGTAAATTAAAAATAATCAACAATGATTTTTTTTACAGAGTACACATCTTTTGTGCATATTAATTTGGCGTTATTGTGATTAATTAGGGGGCCTCTCTGAGCTCAGATTCAACAAACAAAAAGACAAATCTGACACTTTCTCCGCTAATTGCCTCTCTCGCTAAACAAATACGCAATGAGGCATCTTTAAGAATGCAGGCTTTATGTGCAAATGTAAATTCCAGTTACATTTATTAAATTGTTGATTGTATGTGTTCAACATGAATAGCTCCAAAAATTTTATCTGATCTTCATCCAACATACAATTTACATTAGAATGTATTTATTATGCAGTCAAGGTTGTTAATGGAAAAAATGCACATGAATCCATCTAAATAGATTGAAGAATCTGTTTTACTTCCCACATAACAGGGAAGAATATTTAAAACATTAGGCTGAATTTTGCAGAAATAACGTTTGGGTAGTGTTCTTCATCTTCTCTGTAAAGGTTTTACCACAACAATGTTGAATACTCAAATATGATTAGTCAGAAGGTGTTGATTCATTTTTATTAATAGCAGATCTCACAGTAGTTCCAGCTGTAATTCAACTTACTCTTTTATATTAATGCGCTCATTACCATAGTAACAGCTCATTGACAGGCACTTATGGCAGATGATGTACATAATCCAAGGCTAATAATAAAGATTTTTAAAAATTTGCCATTTAATAAGGAATCATGTATAATAGCTGATTTTCTGTAAATGTTTATGAAATGGTTATGTAAGGAGTCTCCAATGTCAGCATTTTGTACCAGTTTGGACAGTAGACAGAGTTTACGGTTTCTTACTTCATGATCAGTTGATTTTTTTTCCTCAATCTTAACCTTGAGAGAGAAAAAAGAGCATGTTGAAGGAACAACGGTTTATAGCTGTTATATGAGGAAATATATATGTTTTTTTTAATATGAGGGAAAAGCTGGTTACGTGGATGTTCTACACCAAAGGTTCTCAACTTTTTGTAACTGAAGACACCTCTCCGCCCCCCATATTCGAGGAGATCAGGTATAATAATTATCTATTCTATATAAAATATATCTATATACAACCTAATCTATAATCTGTTTTGATAGATAGATAGATAGATAGATAGATAGATAGATACATTTTTGTACTTTTCTTTAATTACTTTTCATAAATTTTATGATTTTTTAAATAACTTTTAATGACTTTTATAAAACTATATAACAGACAGGTATGGAACATCAAAAATATTTCTGAACACTATAACTATTTTGAACAAGAGAACTAGGGTGTAATAATGTGGACTATTTTACATGTAAAACATGTTGCATTCCATTCGTCTTGCGTTCTAAAAACATTCGCATATGAATAATGTAAATTGGGATGAAGGACGTGACTCGTTATCCATGACATTGTTAAATCTCCGGCTCTCAGCCACTTACTGAATGGAGCAGATGCAGAGAGAGGTGAGAGTGCAGTGGGAAAGCAAGACCTCGCGCCTGCAGGACAGTACTGGCAACATTTGGAAAGTTGCTAAGGTTTGTCCAAAAAGTTGCTAGATTTGTCGTTAGGCACTTTTTTTTTTGGAAAAAAAAAAGTTGCTAAAGGGGTCTGAAAAGTCATTAAGGGCAAAGCAATAAAATGCAAAGAGTACCCAAATGACGCCCTCTCTGTGTTTTTTTCTTGAAAATCATTTGCACCCCCCTTCTGATCTCTTCTATTCCCCATGTTGAGAACCACTGATCTATACCATTTAATGTAAGTCTAAATCGATATAAAAAAAGTATGTGCTCCTTATTAAATAAAAAAATGCAATTTCTTTGGTAAATTTTAAGACAGATAAAATACTTAGCTATTATTAGGAAAATAATCAGCTTCAGGATGGTAACAGGAACTCACATCTTCCTACCTCATTGTTTATTCTTTTCCTGTAAAATGGATAAAAATGTTGCTCACAACATTCCCAGATAGATAAATACTAATATTTTGTTAAAATGTTTCAGGAAAATTTTATAAACTTAATGTAAACACATTCTCAGGAACCTTCTTAAAACCAAAGGTTACTTTCCTAACATTCAAAAAAGTTCTCCTAACCTAAAATTGTTGCCTTTATTTAGAACACGATCAAGAACTGCTCCACACCTGCCAGGCATTTCAGGCCACTTCTCTAAACAATAAACTGTTTTGACTGATGTATATATTTGCGATGTCTCGCTTGAACGGCCTGCTTGAGATCACAGCACAGCATTTCAATAAAACCGAGGTCAGGCCTCCGACTTGGTCATTCATACTACAATATGGGATTTCGGCTGTTTGAAGCACTCTGTTGTTCATTTATCCCGTGCTTTGGATCTTTGTCGTTGTCCTTCTTTGAGTTTTAGACCACCCACAGATGTGCTGACATTCTGCTGTAGAATCTCCTCATACAGCCTGGAGTTCATTGGACCCTCGACGATTCCAAGTCATCGAGGCCTTGAGGCGGCAATTCTACCCCTTCCAAACATGATTGTGTGTATTTACCCATAAAGTTCTCCTGTCTCATCTGTTCCTGAGACATTATTCCACTGCCAAAAATTTCAGGTGGTCTTTCACAAACTTGAAACAGGCAAACTTTTTTCTTTTCATATAGTTATATCTGTGTTTTTCTCAGGACTAATAAACACATTTACCCAAAATGTCCTGTATGTTCTGTTTTAAGTTAAATAAATGTTATATTTTATGTTGTAATTTTTTAAAGCAGACCATAGATTAAATAATATTTTATTCAGAAATTCAGATTATCCAGATAAAACCTAAAAAACAGATTTTTGTGTGTACTCAGTAACATATCTGCTAGTAAACAATTATTAAATGGCTTCATTTGCATATTGAAGCAGGATTGGCTATTATTTTTTTTGTGATTTAATAACAGGTGTATGTCACATGTTCTATACTGATGAGTCCAGTGTAATTTTCAACTTGGTTCTTAAAAGAAGAATGCTGCAGAAACACTGCAGAGGCAACTTTCTTTTCTTCACTTTGACTAAACATGTAAATAAATTCTTCTAGAACAACTTAATTTTTTTAAAGTTTTGTTTCAATGGGTTTATTGTTTCACTGTTGGAATGTTCACCTGGTTAAAGTATAGTACATGAAGTAAGTTTTTTTCAGTAATGTCTTTTGCATTAATCTCTCAAACACTACTGGTATCACAACTGGCCATCTGACTGTGTATGTTTTTCAAAATTATTATTATTATTTGGCTGAATCTCATCTGTAATTGGTTGAAACACATTCCCCATTTGGATTGTACACCAAGACACAGACATTAAAAAGGAAAGGCTACCTGCGTGTTCTTAACTATCACATGAACCTTTAATTTCCAACATAATAATCAAACATTAAAGATCTTAATAAAAATTGTATAAGCCTTTCTATTCTCATTCTCAAATGAGAAAATCAAGTGGTTGGAGTTGTGTAGTGTTACCCATTTTACCAATAGGTGTTATTTTTCTCTCAAAGCTCTTCATTTAACTATATGTTCATTAAAAAGATAGGAACATTAAAAAATAATAATAAAAAAAAAAAACGTGTGCTGTTTTAAAATAAATTTCTTTGTTTTTTGGCACATTTTAGGAGCCACTCACACAGACATCCAGATATTTCCTCCAAGTCATTTCTTAAAAAGTATATTTATTAATAAATTGCTTGGTGTGCCTTTTACCCTAATCAAGAAACACAGTGTTGCCCGCATTTGCATTTTGACACCTGATACCACTTGGGGGTCATGCTTTTAGGAAAATAAAAAGTGGTGTGATGCAACCTGATGAGAGGTGGCATTAATATTACCACCCTGAAGTTTATTTTCAAATAACAGTACAATACCAAAATTATTTATTCCTTTTATACCACAGCAATTTGTCAATGATTACAGTTTTTAATTTACTGAATGACACCATAATTTTTATCCTTGAAACAAGTTCCTCTTATCATTTGTTAAAACAACTAAAGTCAGCACACTGTAGGCAATGCACTCATAACGAGAGGGTTTTTGATTAAATATGAAACGCTCTATAACATGCAGAAGAATATGTTGAACAAATGTTTGGTGATTAAGGGTGAGAGATAGGGCTAAATAGCTGTGTTCATTCCCAATAAATCAACCATAATTACTGCTCTGACAGCAACAGGGTTCATATCCGAGAGGATTCATATCTGGACGTTCTTTGTCACATGACTAACTTCTACTGTAAATACTCTGCCATTCCTGCATTTTCTGGTAATAAGAGCAAGTGAAGGAGGTGTAACCAAACAGTACTATCTGTATATGTTTAGCTTTCTAAATATCCATATCTGTACTTAAACCGAAGCTGGACAATTTTTTTTATTATTATTATAGAATATGTATCCGCGGGCACAGTGACTTAGTTGTTAGGACATTTTGCCTCACACCTCCAGGGTTGGGGCTTTGATTCCTGCCTCCATACTATGTGAATGAAGTTTGCATGTTCTCCTCATGCTACGGGTGTTTCCTCCAGGTACTCCAGTTTTCTCCCCAGTCCAATGACATGCTCTCTAGCCTGATTGGTATCTCTAAATTGTTCATAGTGTGTGAATGGGTGTATGAGTGTGTGTGCGATTGTGCCCTGACAGTTCCTCATCTTAAGCTACATCACTTGAGTTCTATAATAATTAGTCTCAACTAGAGATGTGTGCAAGACATTAAATCCCACCCATGCAGTTATTATATTTGTTTATACCTGCCAGTGATATTTTCTAATAAATTCAGTTGGCTCTATTTCCCAAAATATAGACAAATTTGTAGCCTAATTTAAACCACCACAACCATGATCAGGCAGTTAAATGTATGGTGTAGTGCCGCCTGTTCATCTGTTCATGTTAATGAACGTGGTCTTTCTTTGTTCTGCAAGCTTCATATCTGATCGCTCACTTATTGTTTTTTTGTTGTTGTTTGGCATCCTGCAGGATCCCAGTCCCACTGCACACCTCTAAGTCTCAATCAATTTGTATTTCTATTTGTTTTAAACAAATTAATTTGAAATAATAATAATTACAGGGGTGCACGGTGGCTTAGTGGTTAGCATGTTCGCCTCACACCTCCAGGGTCTGGGGTTCGATTCCCGCTGGGGCCATGTGTGTGCGGAGTTTGCATGTTCATGTCCCCGTGCTGCGGGGGTTTCCTCCGGGTACTCCGGTTTCCTCCCCCAGTCCAAAGACATGCATGGTAGGCTGATCGGCGTGTCTAAATTGTCCGTAGTGTGAGTATGTATGTGAGTGTGCCCTCCGATGGACTGGCACCCTGTCCAGGGTGTACCCCGCCTAGTGCCCGATGCTCCCTGGGATTGGCTCCAGGTTTCCCCGTGACCCTGAAGAAGGAGTAAGTGGTAGAAGATGGATGGATAATAACAATTATAATGAGTCTTTATTGGGCACATATACATATGCACAGTTAAATTCTTTTCTTTGCATATCCCAGCATGTTAGGAAGCTGGGGTCAGAGCGCAGGGTCAGCCATGATACAGCACCCCTGGAGCAGAGAGAGTTAAAGGCCTTCCTCAAGGGCCCAACAGTGCCAGCTTGGCAGTGCTGGGGCTTGAACCCCCAACCTTCTGATCAGTAATAAGTAAAATAATGTCTTTCTATTTGGTTATATACCTACAAACCCACTCTGAGACACTGGAGTATGTGCCTCTTCCAGCCTGTCAGGTTCAGGGCAGCGGTGAAAGGGCAAAGGTTAACCTGTTCAGTTAGGATCGTGAACAACAACAAAGGACAAAGTGTTAGGAAGAGATGTGGTGTGGCGCTAATATCCAGCTTCACCTCTGTTCTCCCTTCAGGGAGGTTTGCTCTGCTACCCTGGGGGAACACTTCAATCCTGGCAAGCCTCGAATGGAACCATTTTGATCTCTTCAAGGAATACGCTCCAAAGGAGAAGGAGTAAAAAGGGGGAAATGGTGCAGAGGGGAGGAATGCCATCGTGATTTAGGGTTAATTGGGAAAAATTTGTGAAAACGGCTTGTGTTTTGGTCAAACCAAGGTCGAGATTTTCGGTTCCTCATCAGAGAAAGTTTCTCAAGTCATTATATATACATTTAATGGATGAGGGAATCAGTTGTGGCTAATATTAATCAAGCCAAAATGAGGTGAAGGAAGGTGCTTTTTTTTTTTAAATAAACGTGTTCCACAGAACTGTATAGAAAAGGAAAATGCTGACTTGAGAAGATAACAATTTGAGCTTGTCGCTGCCTTGTGCTCAAATCAGCTCATTTTCCGTGTCGGCACATGGGACCCATGGTTTGCTGCGGAAGTAAAAGAATTTGTTGTTTCACCGCCTTTGACTAAGGTCATACCAAATTAACAGCCTATCTTCAGCGTAAAAATAGCATACCATTAATTTTTTCCTCCTCATAAATCTTAAAGGTTGACCTCATTTTTTTTAACATTAAACTATGTGAAGAAATTAAAGAGAGGAGCTGGGGAAAGAGGGAAAAAAAACATTGAAAATAAGCAGTCTGAACTAATTTTAGCACTGTCTCTGTCTATCTGCACTGGTTTCTTATGGGAGTCCATGATCGCTCATCAACATGGCACAGTACTACACCACAAAGTCTTTTAATTATTAAAAGCCAGCAAAATGTTAATTGAATGTCATTCATAGAGTGCAAACTTTCAAATCAAATTGTTTGGTAACCAACAGCCAATTTTCAGGTAATAAAAAAAAAACAAGTCTAGCTAGCCTAAATCCTTTAATTGCAGCTCTGGTGGTTAAAAGGCTTAGCTGTGTCTTAAGAACATGGTCACTATTGCAGTTTAAATAAATCCTAATTATTTTCCATCAGAGGTTTAAGATTTGTGAGCTCTTGTGCAGTGCAATGATAACACTTTTTTTGTCTTTCAAACATAATCATTACAAGTGCATTAGATGAGCATTGGCTGTAAGGAGGTTGCAACTTTATTAGCGCATGTCCCCGCTAGTGAAGGGCCTGGCACAGGCAAAAGCAGATTATGTCTCTGAATCAAGCCAGAACTAATGATGAAGTCCCACACCACAGTCAATTATGCCATTTTCATTAGAGCGTCTTTGTGTCATTTTTTTTTTTTTTTTTTTTTTTGCTGTTTGTTATTTTAATAATACGAAATGCCGAAGTGACAGTAGGCTTATGGAGGATTGGGCACCAGGGGAATCAGCATGTAGAGTGCTCGAAGGCTAACTAGAAGATGTGTTTGGAGAAAATCATTAAGGATTTTTTTTTTCATTTCCGTTTTCTTAAGCAGTGGAAGAAGAAAGCCGGCTGAGTGGTGGGCACCACTTACATCACGAGGATATGCTAATCAGCTTGTGAAATGCTGATGAACTTTGGCGTCAGAGCACAGGAGAATGAGCGCTTAAAAGCAACAATAATGTTATGATAATTAAGTGTTTTCATGGTGGAGTTGGAGTTATTTCGAATGGAGCGTCTGTTATGGACTCTCAGTTTGAACTGATTTTATTAGATTTTTTTCAGACAGTTAACTTTGGCAAAATTAAATAACAAGAAAAAAGTTAGGAAAAGCAGTTTTGCTTTCCAGTTTATAATGGTGATGGTCTACTTTACCCCGAAAAAGATAGATAGATATAGATGGATGGATGGATAGATAGATAAAATTAAATATAAAATATTTAAGCAAAACAAACAAATGAAGATAGACAGATGTATTAAAAATAAATATTATGAGCATGCATGCATGCATGCATGCATAAATAAATAAATAAATAATGATAGTTGGATAGATTGCTTGATTAAATAAATTAAATTGATTAGATTAACAGAAGGATTAATATTAAATATAAACAATATTTTAATGAATAAAGAAAGAAAGAAGCAAAACAAATAAATAACCAAGACAGACAAATTAATATTAAAACATAAAGAAATGAATAAACAACAACAACAACAACAACAACAATAATAATAATAATAATAATAATAATAATAATAATAATAAATGGATAGATCGATAGGTTAAATAAATTACATTAACTAGATTAATTAATATTAAATACAGTCACATTTAAATAAATAAACAAATATTTGAATGAACAAATAAATAAATATATGTGTAAGCTATATTTTGGTTTTTCACTGATTGTTTGCTACATTGTTTACAACCTTCCTTGTCAAGAATAAAGCACATAGACAACTTTCCTTACTTGATCTATGTAACTAACTCCAAATACAAGCTTAGTCTTTTCGCTAAGTCAGAAAGTGTACTTATAAAAAATAAACATGTTCGATAGCTACTTACATTCAGTAATTGCAATTGCTTTTCTTATTTATTTATACAAATAAAAGTTATGTTACTAATAAAGGATAATTCCTTTAAGGCCATTGTTTCTCTGCTCAAGACTGGCAATTGAAGACAGGCAAACAGAAGAACAAAAGCAGAACGATAAAAAAAAAGAATTAAATAAATAAAAGACCTCCAAACGTTCCATTAATAAAACACACATCTTTGGGCTGGCGACACAGAATGTGAACCTACGGCTCTTTGAAGCCAGTGAGCCTCCTTAACTTAAGCCAGTCCTGGCGCATCTGTGAACCCCGTCCCCTTTCATGTGGTGCGAGCCACAAGCAGCTCCAGCTGCAGAGTCATCACGTCACTGTGCATCCTCCCGTCCAGGATTATTTGCATTTCCTGCTCCGTTTGAGCTTCAATCAAAAAAGCCCAGGACCACGTACAGAAAGAAAAGACTACCCTCCTCCCCACTCGTTTCCAGACCCTCCCAATAATACAGCAACTCTGACTCGAACCAGATGAAACTACTCTATTTTTACCTAGGCGTGCCAAGAATAGTCTCAGGGACATCCTGCCCACCGCTGCAGTTAGAAACAAAGACATTCCACTCCTTTAACCATCAAATGCGGCGGATTGCTGCCTTTGAAAGTGATACTGATTTATCCTTTACTCCAACATAGATTTTTTCCTTAATTCAGTATCAACTGCACCAAAGATCCGGTAGCCAATTTTAAAGGAAAGATCCACTCAAAACAACTTGCATATTAATTTTTTTAACAAACATGTGATCTACAGTGCCATCCAAGATTTATTACTACAATAAAATTTAGTTGAAACTTCTTTTGATACATTTGTCTACTTTTTTTTTTTTCCACTTTTCTGCATTACCCACAATTCCATTTGCTACCTGCTGATAGTGCCACTAATGGGAATTCATCTGTACCTTCTCTACCACTTACAAAAAACTATAAGTATAGTGTAATTGTCTACAAGTCACCTGGAAGTATAGTGTAATTTTTTACAAGTCAACTGTACTGTTTTATATTTTGTATAAGAGTTTTAAATATTTTATTTTATTTTAAATGTTTATGTGAGATTAGGCTAATTTAAGTTATTTATATTTCAATATAATTGTGTTGAGTATCAGAAGTAGTGTTGTGAATTCATGTGGGGTTCGAAGAACATGCGCAAGAAGAAGAGGGCGAATGCTGATGTCACTGTCTATACGAGGGAATATAGCTCTGACAATAAAGTCAGTAAAAGCCTTATTAAAAGTGTGTATGCCTGCATTATTCGAAACCATTTTGAGATTGGACATTTGCAAGTTCTCCATAACCCCTTTTCCGTAAGTATATCGTGATTATCTACAAGTTTACTACAAGTCAACTGTAAGTTTAGTGTAATTATCTACAAGTCAACTGTAAGTATAGTGTAATTGTCTACAAGTCAACAGTAAGTACAGTGTGATTATCTACAAGTCAACTGTAAGTATAATGTGATTATCTACAAGTATACTACAAGTCAACTGTAAATATAGTGTAATTGTCTACAAGTCAACTGTAAATATAGTGTAATTGTCTACAAGTCAACTGTAAATATAGTGTGATTATCTACAAGAGAGTTTTAAGTATAGTGTAATTCTCTACAAGTCAACTGTAAGTATAATATAATTGTCTACAAGTCAACTGTAAGTATGACATAATTCTCTACAAGTCAACTGTAAGTATAATATAATTCTCTACAAGTCAACTGTAAGTATAGTGTAATTTTCTACAAATAAACTGCAAAATTTAGTGATCTCTAACTCAACAAAAAGATGCAGCAGCACTTTACAGTTTATAGTTCTTTCACATCCTCATCTGTAGATCGCTAACTATTATGTCATTGCTAAACATGTCACAAATATTAGAATATAAACATTTAATGTGTTTCAGTGTGGCCTTTTCATGTAAGGATGATAGAAATGCTGATTATGGTAAGTTGGATAAAAGACTAACGTAGGCAGAAATGGGAGGAAAAAGACCTCACGTTTCAAATCAAGTGGCTTAAACTGAGCTGTGTTTTCAATAAAAGTTCACACACTTGCAATTGTTCTCATTATCCTGTGCAGGTATGGAAGTGGGCTGAACATCACGTGCAGGAGGTTTTCGCGTAATCACCACACTGCTCTTGTAGCCTCCTCCACCTGGCACTGCTCAAAGAGAAAAGACACTCTATAGATTGTTCCAAATCAGCAAGCTTCGCACCGGTGCTAAATCAGAACCAGACGCAGACGACCTGATCCTCATCAACCTCCAGTCCTTTTAATCCGATTAGCAAGAGATCAAAGACTGGGGGGAGGGTGGAACAAAAGATAAGACAAAGATCAAGGTTTTACCGAAATTTCGCTAACCACCGAACCCTTTGCCTTACTGGGTCTGGTAACATTTTGGTCTAAAAGGTAACATACGCTGATCCTTCACATCAATTTTAATCTTACGTCCTACTCCGACCTGCTTTGACCCTTTAAATGAATGTAGTGTTAATGATCGGAGGCTAATCAGATGAAAAACTCATGATACCTTAAGTTTAGGCATGCTAATCTGTTTTCTAACTCCTTTCTGATGAACACGCACTCAGACTGGATATTGAGATTAATTCATTGCGCTTAATTCTAACCTTTCCTATAAGATCAAATGATACAGTGGGTAATTTCTAATTTAAAACCGGAGCTATACCAGCCATTAACTTCCAATCATCATTAAAGACATTTCAGGGCACGCAGCAGCCAGAGGCATGGTTTGAATATATATAATTTAGTGGCATCTGCAAGAGAAATCTAGGTTTTTACAAGAGGAAAGTTAATGTAATATGGTGTAATGACAGATTACACACATGGAATCAAAATTCTTAAATACTACACCATATAAATACACAGCTAATGCCACGAGTCTAAAACACGTTAGAATATATTAGTCACATTATTTTAGGATTATTTTTATGGTGTCTTAGGAGAAAGCTATTTCCATAACCAATGATTCTCTTGATGAATATTTAATATCTATGTCCTATGTTCCTCTTCATGTAGCTAGCAGGAGTTCTGTTACATACTTGCATCCTGTTTTGTAGGTTTATTTTCAGAATGTTTTAAGTGAGAATTTAGAACAGACAGAAAAAATCTCATTATACAGATTTGAAAACATTCACACACATCATTGTAACTTTTTTTTTGTAAGTTAAAAAAAAATAGCAGTTAATTTTTATTTGACATTAGCTAGCATTCGAATATAGCTCTGCTCACAGTAAATGTTAACACATACAGTATCTTACTAAAGCATAAGGTGCAACTTGTAAAGTAAAATGGAAACTAACATTAATGTTTTTAAGGTTAATCTTTCCCTGGGTTTATCAGTGAAAAAAAGGGTTTCAAAGTTTCCAAAATTCCAATTCAGAATGTGAATTTTGTTTTTCATATTGTAGTCCCCTACAAGTAAAGTGCAAGTATATTGTAGTCCCCTACAAGTAAAATGTAAGTATATTGTACACCCCCACAAGTGCAAGTATATTGTAGTCCCCTACAAGTAAAATGTAAGTATATTGTACACCCCTACAAGTAAAGTGCAAGTATATTGTATTCCCCTACAAGTAAAATGTGAGTACATTGTACGCCCCTACAAGTAAAGTGCAAGTATATTGTAGTCCCCTACAAGTAAAGTGTAAGTATAGTGTACTCCCCTACAAGTGAAGTGTAAGTACATTGTACTCCTGTACAAGTAAAGTGCAAGTATATTGTAGTCCCCTACAAGTAAAGCGTAAGAATAGTGTAATCACCTACAAGTAAAGTGCAAGTATAGTGTACTCCCCTACAACTGCAAGTATATTGTACTCCCCTACAAGTAAAATGTAAGTACATTGTACTCCCGTACAAGTAAAGTGCAAGTATATTGTACTCTCCTACAAGTAAAGTGCAAGTATATTGTACTCCCCTGCAAGTAAAGTGCAAGTATATTGTACTCCCCTACAAGTAAAGTGCAAGTATATTGTACTACCCTACAAGTAAAGTGTAAGTATAGTGTAATCATCTACAAGTGAAGTGCAAGTATATTGTACACCCCTACAAGTAATTATAGTGTACTTCTCTACAAGAAAACTGTGAGTATACTTGTCAGTTAATCTACTACCCTTCAAATAAATTGAATACTTGACACTTGGCCTACTTCTCTAAACTCTAAGTATAGCATAATTTTCTACAAGTAAACTCTAAATATACATAACACTTAGTGTACCTCTCCACATGCATGTAAACTAATTCCATTCAAGAAAATGGTAAGTACAGTATAATACTCTGCAAGTAAATTGTAAGTATACTTAGTGTGCTTCTATGCTAGTAAAACATGGTATACTTGACAGTGTACTTCTTCTGTAAGTGAGCTGTAAGTATGGTATAATTGTCTACAAGTAAACTGTCAGTATAGTGTAATACTCTGCAAGTCAAATGTAAATATACGTGATACTTGGTTTACTCATCCACAAGTAAGTTGTCAGGTAATTTGCATGTATATTTGACACTGTACATCTTTACAAGTAGACTTTAGATAAAGTAGTATTGTCTAAAAGTAAACTGTATGTATACTTGACATTGAGTGTACTTCTTTGCAAGTATACTGTAAGTATCGTGTAATTCTGTACAAGTAACCTATACGTAAACTTGAGATTTAGTGTATTTCCCCACATGTAAAATTTAAAATTATATTTAACACTTAGTGTACTTCTCTTCAAGTAAATTGGAACATTAGAGATATAAAATGAATGATGCTACAATATTTAAATTTTATTTTTATATTTATAGTACATATTTTATTCTATTATTAGTTCTCAAAACAAATGAATTAGCATAGCACTTGTTTTGGAGCGTAGCGGCATATTAGCATTGTTGCTCTCGGGCCACTTGTTTGTTTAAGGTTTTGTGTTGTGGGAGACAGTATGGAACAATAACCAGCTAGAGACGTTCCTACCTCTTGAATTCAGCTCTCAAAAGCTAGCAACATGTGGTTTAGCAAAAGAAAGCAAGTAAAAACCATACCTCTCGACCTCGATAAACACGCAGCAAATCAAACTTAACCAAAGACAAACACAACTCATTTGCACACAAAAGAAAAACGAAATTGAATGCATTCACGGTGTGGAGAAGCTTCTTGTAAACAAGGTGACGTGTTAAGATGATACAACTGGATTCTCAGTCGCACGGCACTGATAATCGTCACTCGCGCGGCCGTGTTTTTATCCGCTGCTCACCCGCTCTTCCCAAAACAAGGAGCTCGCTATCAGTTGGACACACAGCACCAAGCACATGCATAAACACTGAAACAGTGCGAAATTGTGTTTGTAATGACTGAGATATACTGAATGAAAGTTCAGCATGTTCACATGGAGTTCTTTACTAAAGAGGTGATGTCCCTGAGTAATTTATTAGCATATTGGTATGTGGTAGAGGGATCATTAGGAAACTCAGACACAAATAAGAGTTGAAAACAGTTTTGCGTGAAAGATTTAACTTCCAGAGTTCATGGGTGAGTTAAGATTTTACAGTGAAATTTTCACTTCTGACATATTTAAAATTTTCAAAGACAAAAACAGACATCCTCCAGGATAAATATGACTGTCCAACCTTCATATACTTCCTAGTAACCGCTTCGTGTTCACGTAGACATCTGTGTTTACAGATGTGCTGAGAGGAGAGAAAAGAGGACAGAGCAGGTAAAGGATGAGAGCAATGGTAATGAAGTGTAGGTTAGTCCTAATGAGAGCGCTTCATTGCACAGATCAGCTCTCTGGCCCTTTGGGAAAATGCTTTGTAGTCCAGGTAATTACACACTAAACACTCTCTCTGTGTAACCTTCACTGCCTGTGTCCATCACACAAGTTAAACACCATTAACACGTTCCATTACAAAGCATTAACAGGCAAATTAGTTTACTTAATAGTATAAACAGGGCAGAGTAAGCTGTAGAAGCTGGATTTATTTATCAGAATCTTGTGAAATTAAGATTTTAGGAGTCTTTAAGTCTCCTTATACTGTTGAATTCTCAATTTTGATTGGTCAGAAGGTGTTGATTAATTTTCTGTAATAGCACCTCTTACAATATCTCTAGCTGTGAGGTTTATATCAATGCATTAATTTTAAAACGTAATCATTTATATATTAACAATTTACACATGTATGGACGGGGAAAAATCCCTATAAATTTATATAAAGTAAGATGTGTCGATGGTTAATAAATAAGCCATTGAAATCATTGGCTTTTTTGTGGTATAATAATAAAAATAAAAACATAGTGTTACTGGAAATTAACCAACTTCACAGTGCTAACAGTAGCTTATCTTTTGATTTTCCTAGAACAGTTTTCCTTACTTATAATATTTATACATAAACCCACTTCATAATTTAGTGGACTTGCATGTCACAGAAATATGCTTTGCTCAGTAAAGCAGAATAAAATGCAAGATTTGGAAAAAAAAAAAAAAGGAGGGGGGTGAATTTTTATTCCCCCCTCTCTTTGGGATAGTGTTTATCAATCACAGATATATAACTACTAAATCTCTCCGTGAAATCCCAGAAGATTGTTCTTGACCAATTTTTATTTTCCTTTTAAGTTTGATTCGACTTGGCACATACTGTACTTGGCGAACTGGCAGGGGGACTCTGGGGAGAACATAAATTCGGTCCCAGTTGTTTGGCGTGGTTTTGTGCTGAGGAGGGGATTAGACAATAGCACGGGGAAGAGTGGGGAAGAAAGAGCGCCTGGCGCCGTGTGCAGTTCTGACACGAGAGAAAGTGCAGAACAAAGTGTTCTGTGTGAAACTAGAGAAGGGAGGGAAAGAAAAAGAAAGATTATCTTAATTATCATTCAGAGGGGGATCGGAGCAGCACCTGTGCATGAATAATATCATTTATGGCTGCACTGAGATGTGAATAAGTCCCTTTCCTGAAATGTGAAGTATTCATGTCCACTTGTAGTTGGAAAACAAATGTGAGGGGCATTTTTTTTTTACTCTCAAAGAAGCATTTATAAGGACTCTTGTGGATACTTTACCACTGTAAATTCATATCTAAAGCCTACCGTAGCACAGCCAACAGTATGAGAATGTGTGTGTGTGTGTGTGTGTGTGTGTGTGTGCGTGTGTGTGGAGTGTACGGTTTCATCCCGCATTAGCTCAGAAAAGTCCATATGCACCGTGCGCCCCGCTTCAATATTGTCTTGATGTGAAAGGCATTTGATGGGATAAAGTTTGAGTGAACGACTCGGCCTTTCTCATGTCACACACAATCACAATCACTTAACCCACGGCCACATCAAAAGACACACAATCATATTTGTGGAAAGCAGCATGCTAAATGGGAAGCTATTCAAGCAGTTATCTGAGGCGCACTTGAATAAATATATATATTTTTAAAAAGAAGTTAAAAAAAGCAGAAATCAACACTGACCAAAAAACTACATTTTATTGTGTTTTTTAATACAGTACTAATATCATAATCTTGCATTCTTTGCAACAGTATGAGTCTTTGCAATCAGATAACAGTGACAGACCACAGCTCAATAAAGATGCAATATAGAGGTTTTTGTGGTGTTTTAATGAACATCTTGGGAACTGCAGGATCTCTGTTTCAGAAGACCAAATATTATGGACCTGTCAACTCTAAAAATATCCAGTTTCAGAAGATTTGAACTGAGCATCCTTTTCCAAAAAAAAAAAAAAAAAGGAATAATTAATTATGTCAGAGTTAATACTTCTTCAATCTCTAATGGTTGCCGAGTCCAGAAAAAGTTTTAAATACTGAAGTGAATATCTCAAACCCCCAGTGACTCTCTCTCTCTCTCTCTCTCTCTCTCTCTCTCTCTCTCTCTCACTCTCTCTCTCACTCTCTCTCTCAGTCTGTCTTTAGCCCATTATAGCTTTTGGTCCAACATATTGGCACTGGTCAACAACGGACAGCCGCTTGGCCCATAGGCTGCTTTTTTCCCGCCTCTTCTTCGGCTCTTTGAAATACGTCATGCTAAATAGTGAGGATTCCCTGAACGCCCACTTTAGCAAATGTGCACATGAGTACGCTAACAATCTGCCCCTAAGCTACCCCCCCACACAATACACAAAGCCCTCTCGGGACGTGCTGGGTCAACACGGGTAACTAGCGTAGCTCTCACTGGATGGAGCTATCATGCTATAAATCCTGTAAACTTCACCCTGGAACACAACAATACAACAATGTCTTTGGAGAGCAACATTACACAATAAACACAGTAGGTGAAGAAGAGTTTTATGCTTTCCCAGAGCATGGTAGCACAAATAAATACAAGGTGAGCTACAGGGGAAAGTGAAATGAGGGTTGGGGGAGAGGTGAGAAGGGCAGCCCATGGGAGGACCATAACAAAGACGCGTTTAGAGACAAATGTGATTGCAGACTCATTCAGCAATGCGAAGAATTCACCCACTGCACAGTGGCCAGGCTGAGCCCACAGGAGCCCAGGAATGGCCCTGTCAAAAGTTCACCAGCATGAGAGCTCTCTTTGTCCCACCAATTACGGCTAAAGAAGAATACCCTCCTTTCATTAAAGGGGAACACTCGGCCTGAACAATGCACACTGAAACGACATTTCCTCCCATACATCATTGGCTTAATGGCAGCTCCCATTTGCAGCCGGAGGTGCGTATAATTCAGACACTTTGTGGACTTCAAGAAGGTGCAATTCAGTCAAAAGGAGCCAATTGTAATATATTAGGCACTAACTTTACAGTACACTATAAATACTATTTCATGGGTTTAGAGTTTTAGACAAGACAAAGCACATTCCCATTTATTTTACTTTTTGACGTTACCTGATTATTGTCTTGAATGTGCAACTCTTAATAGGACATCTGTGTTTCCCCAGGGTCTAAATATGAGTTGACACAGAGGCCAAATTCCCTTATTGTATATCTCAAGCAGCTCCCTAGTTCAGTAGGTAGTGAATCAGTATATCGAGTACACAAGTTCAGGCACTGGTAAGGACCCTGGCTCACTACACATTGGGACACTGATAACTGAATTTCAGTTAACATGATGTACATGTAATGTACCTTGCTGGACAAGAATGCAAATGTATTTTTCCCCCACATGTGGTGAGGTGCGAGGTTAGAGAGGCACATTTATCTCTGAGGATGTTGGAGATTTGCATAAGATGGTGGTATTTCAGAGTCACCAAATCTACAATTAGACTCCACCTACAGTACATGCCAACAAACTATATGGAAGGAATATTAGAATGGAATGTTTCCTTTCATCTAACCACAAATGTAAAGCCTAGAGCTGCTAGAAAGTACTGGAACTTTAACCAGAAATGGGTTATATGAATAGATGAGGCAAAAACATCACTTTGGCAACAAACACTCAAGGTGGGTTTGGGGTCAAAATGAAAGATGGTTATACAAAAAAAATCCTAACCCCTACTGGTCAAGGATGTTGTGGCTTTGGGATTAAATCCCACCTCTGTCCTGTGTGCATGGAGCTTGTGTGTTCTCCGTGTGCTCCAGGGGTTTCCTCAGTGTGCCCCAGTTTCATACCCAAGTCCAAAGACATGCATTTGAGGCTGATTGGCATTTCCAAATTGGCAATAGTGTATGTGAATGGGTGTGTGGTTGTGCCTTGCAATGGGTTGGCACCCCATCTAGGGTGTCCCCTGCCTTGTGCCCTGAGTTCCTTGGGAGAGGCCCCAGGCTCCCCCTGACTCTGTGTAGGATAAGCGGCATGGAAAATGGATGGTTGGCCATACAATAAATAAACCTGACATTTAGGATTTTAAGTGCTTTAAGTCTTTTTTACTCCAAATCTAAAACTGTGAGTACATAACTAAACCCACCACCCAGATGCTTATTGACTACCCTGCAAATGATTTTTGTCTACGTTTTCTTGTAAGAAAACCAACGATCCAAGGCAAAATCAATGTTTTTGAACAGGTACAAGCAGATTCAAGTTTAAAGCCTGTGCCACTTGAACCCCTTTAAAGACATAATCAATGTGTTTGCACAGGTTCCCAGAGTGCTGGCTTTATGCCACATCAATTATTTTCCTCATATAGGTACCAGCCTATTGTATATGACTCTACATTATCCTGTCTGGTTCCTCAAGCTAAGAGATGAATCATTAATGACTGTATAATACCTCCGAGATCCCTTCTGGTGTCAGATAGTAATTGTAGTTCATTGACCTCAGGACACTAGGAACAATAAGATTAAAGACTCTGTGTAATCCAGAGGAACTCTTTTCTTATGAATATTCCGAGGTTGCCCCTAATATGTGATGTTTGAACTTGGCCTTAATTCATTCTCGCTCTCACTCACTCTCTCTCTGCTCTCTGCTACAGTTTGATTTATATAAAATATTGCATCACCATAAATTATTCATGTCAATTAGCTTTTCATCTTCTAAGATACAAACTCATGTGATCCCTTTAACAACTATTTATTTCGGAGTAAAACAGAGCTTGCAGCCAAGAGATGCCGCAGGGCATATTTCTTAAATAAAAGCCAGAGATCTTTGCATACCTATCATTTGCATACGGGCTCCAGGGGACACAGTGGAGAGAAGCTGGGCACTGAGGTTTTGACTGCTCCCACCTCTGACAGGAATTCAGCGCTCCTCTGAGTCCTCACTCTTCACTGCTCTGAACACAGAGACAAGAGACTGTGTGCAAATTAACAGCATAGTTTCAAAGTGAATTGTTCTCCACAGTCTTGGTTCTTACTGCTCATTGCTCTCTCTTTCTCTAGTGGGAGTTTTTATGCACCTGTTTTCTATGAAATAAACAAAAACTGTTAGGAAAGGGTCTAAGTAGAAGTCTTTAAGAAAGCTAGAAACATTAACCATCCAAGGAACCATTAAGGAACATCTTTTATGAGAGTGTAGTTGACATAAACAGAGAATTATACATTTTCTTTTGCCATTTTGTTTTTAAATCACTTAAAAATTGAGCCAGGGGCTCCAGAGTGGCGCAACAGAAATATGTTTGCTCTATCCTTGGGAGATTGTGAGTTTGAATCCCGAAGATGCTGCAGCCATAAGTGGCTGCTACTCAAGGAAACAAAATTGTCCGTGATTTCTGGGTTGGAGGGATGGCGTACTCTTTCTCCCTGTCAATCACAGCAACACTAGTCAATCATGGGCTCTAGCCAATCATTGTATGCGGAAGAGGGCAGATAGCGCTTTCTTCCAAGTGTGTTAACTTTTTAGAAACACTATAGACATGACATCACTAAATAAACATTTACAGCACAATCTGGAGCAAGAATGCTTGGTGCAGGGGCTCGTGTTGATGCAACAAAGCTCCAGGGCCCCTGGTTCGATATTACACATGTGTTTTTGTCTGTTTTGTTCTCCCATGTACACATGGGTTTCTTCTGGATTCTCCAGTTTCCACCCACCTCCCAAAAAACATGTCCTGTGCATGGTGCCTGTGATGGACTGGTTAGAGTTCCACTTCCATTGTTCCTGGGATAGGTTCCTGAAAATGAATTCATGCCAGTCAGTCATTTGCCCAGTCTGGCCATGCTTTCACCAACCAGTAGATGTATTCAAAATCACTGATGTAACTACTTCTGATTTCAACCCTTGGGCTAACTGGTTTCCAACTGACCATCTTTTAAAATTGGCCACCTCTAGGCACACCCGTGTGAGTCAATCTGATGGATTTGGCAAAGGAATGACAGAGTAGCCTGTGATGAAGCCATCGTGATGAGCCCATGTATTTACTTTTAGCCTTATTCACCTTCCTACCACTTCCTGCTAGGAAGTCATGCCTACCTGTTTGACTTTCTTGTTTATGATGGTGTGGGAAATTGCTTCCTGTTGGTTTTGTAATGGTTAATAATGGTATTTTGTGTTCTAATGGGTTCATAGAAAATTTTTGGTAATAAACTGTAGTTTAATGGCGAGCCAATGGACCTCATGTTTGGTTAAAACAACTTATATCCCAGGACTGTTGAATTATTGACTCTCAATTGATCAGAAGATGATTAATTTTCTAAAACAGCAACTCTGACAGTAGTTCCTGGTGTAATTCAAATCACAGATCTATATTAATCCATTCACTTAAAAAAGTGCTTGCTAGGTATTCATCCAATCAGAGTATCCCTTATAAACATCTACAAAACAGCCTCAGATCTCTTTTTTATGTCTCTTGTTTCTATGAACTTCTAAAACATTTCCAGAACCTTCATGGTTCCTTCAGGGTGGGTTTTATGTGGTCAGCTGTATCGGTTCATCTTGCAGGCTCCAAACTCTGTTTTTAATGAAGTGAACATAACGCCCACACATGCTTGCAAGTTTTGCTGAATTTTTTTTTTAAAGATGATTACGAGTAAGTGAACAGAGGGTGGTCTGTGACCCCACAGGAATAGGTAGCTGTATGCATGGGTATGTGACAGGCAGACTAGCTTTCCAACTCTTTTCCTATGTATTTCTTCATTAATCATTATGGGGCTTGCTCATAATCCACACATACACACTTAGGACATATCAAATTCTGCATACACGAATAAAAGTACGGAAGCGAGTGAGAGTAACTAAATAAATACACCATATTTATGCAAAAATCAACATTCCACCCGTAAGAAAAATACTATGATTAAAGATTCAGAAATGAAAGTATTTGACATTGGCCAGATCTAAGGCACCCTACCTTGATAATCATAAAAGGCAAGCGAGGCTGGAGATGCCAAGATTTGAAGTCCATCACAGCAGGCAGTCTGGTGTGATGGTGGAATAACTGATTTTTATCTAAAGTCTGTCAGATTCAATGCAGTTACAATATATATATATATTTGAATCCTTGTTCAAACAAAACAACATATACACACCTATGTAGATTGTTCTTCTCCAAGGTACAAACAGGGGTCTTTTAGACCCAGTTATGTTCCTTAAATGAGTTTTCAATGCACATCACACTCCCAGATCAGGGATATTCAACAAAAAATTTTATCAAGGTCCAGCTGCAAAATAAAATTCCTTGCTTACAAAAGTCAGGATATGCAACTAACAACTGAATGGTGGCAATAGTTACCTATTAATGCTTAACTATTAATGATTAGCTCATAGCTATAAATTATACAATTTGAAGTGGTTTTCTTTCACAGTTGTATTTCATGTTATCACTTTTGACTAACGCCATGGACTCTGAAATGATGAAACTTGAAGCAGAGAATAAACACATACATCTCTGGTCAATTATCTTTAAATATTCTGTTTTCACTGATAAAGTATTTTTTGTCATCACTATCCTTTTTACAAATTACCCCTCTCAGTTCCCAGCATGGCAATTGCTGCTTACTCTCAGCATTCCACATGCTTTTGTTATTGTTCTGGTTTTGCTTTCTCCTCCACTGTTAAGTTTATTAACAGTGTCATCTATTATTGTTAGTACTGAATCACACCGTAGTATATAATTACGTACTTGGTCACCACATTTTCTTGTGTCCATATTTCTTGCTTTTTACATATCTAGTTGGCTTGTGTGTAGTTTGGTATTTTCTTAAAGCCTTTATGCACTAGTAACATGTTTCAGCATACTTTTGCTTGTGAGACATCACATCCTTAATCCAGACCAGAAATCTATGAAAATCCTTAAAAACTCTTTCCTTAATTGATGAGCTGCCTTCAGTTAAACTCAAGTGATTGGCCACAAAAACAGGATCTGCTACAGAAGCTGGGGTATTTCACGTTTAAAAAAAACACAATAATACATTTCAATCATTCGTTTCATACGATCAGTTCTCCTACAATATTTTTTGAGTGCTTCGATTGATCCGAGGAATTACTCTGCAGGTCCAGTTGATCATCCTTGCTCTAGATCTTTTAACTAAATTTGGAGAAGCCCCAAAATTTATGGTGCCTCCCCAGTGACAGTGTTTATATCCGTAACTGTACAGATTAATAATTTTTTTTAGAGACTTTAAAGTAATATCTTGAATGCATTTTCATTATATACTATTTTACTGAGAAGGAGGAGAGAGAGAGAGAGAGAGAGAGAGAGAGAGAGAAAGAGAGAGAGTGTGTGTGTGTGTGTGTGTGTGAGAGAGAGAGAGAGAGAGAGAGAGAGAGAGAGTTTTGCAATGACACAGTGTTCCCTGCATTTATACTTGACCAGACAATTACTGGGTGAAATTCCTTAACCATTCCTTAAAAATGGCCTGCACATAAAATATGCATATAATTATACTAGCGAATAAGTTGTAATTGAGCCTCTAAACCTTTTTTCCCTCTAAGAGAACATTTCACACTTTCCCAATGCTATTTTACTGCTCTTTGAATAATGGTGGTGGTTGTGAATGAACAAGCCTGAGTCCCGACCCTTTGATAAGGTATTAGAGAAGGAAGGAAAGTAGAATTTGTCCAGATTAACGTTTGAACACAACAAATGAACAATGGCCAGTGACCCTCTTGTTCTTTTTTTTTCGTAGAAAAACGAGCAAGTCGAGTCCTTCGGCTTGGGCGAGGGCTGACCCTTACTGCTGATGATTAAGAAAGACATGTAGTTCTAATTACGGCCAGGCCAAACATGCACAACTGCTGGTGTCAAATTCAGTATTGCACAATTTAGTCTAAGAGAGACTTTTATGGCAACTCTATTAATACAACACATTTGATATTAGGTCAAAGACCTACATATTTAAATCCTGAACATTTATAGTATGTGCCCCTTATATAAAGCGAGAGCAGTGCACAGCTTCGTGAGGCTTCACTGAGGTGTTATTAGTGCCTTTTTTGCATGCACAACGTAAGACATTACAACATTATTTGCAGTTTTGGAGCTTATTGAGATTGCTAATGTGACTCTGTGATGGGGTAGTGGTTTGTGCCTGGGGCTGAACACTGCTCTCAGACATACACACACATACTTACTTTTTCTGTACCTAAATACACACTCTTCCAGGCTATGCCAGTGTTGTCAGTGTAGTGACAATTTTATTTCAAATAAGTTCTGTAACTATTTATATAAACTTATAATTATTTCAGAAGTATGAGGAGTGTGTTTCTGACTCTTCATTTCATTGAATATTCGTTTCACTTATAACTGACTTGTACAGTATGTTTCATAGTTTAAGTAATACATAAAAATATAAAATATGTAACAACACAATGGGGTGTGCTGCTATAAGAAAATAATCCATGATGCATTGGTGTGATGCAGAGTTCTAGTTATTTTCTAATAACAGCACATTCTGATGTGTTTTTCTCCTCTTATGCCATTTTTTTTTATCAGTTTAAAGTTGTGTTTAATGTTGTGGAACGTCCACGAAACAAGTTACTACCGGTTATCACATACATTATAGCAGCTACAAACCATCGTTCCATCAGCAGCCTCTGTTTTTTTTCCCCTCTCTCTTACTCTCTCTCTCTTGAAATTAATAAGACTGAGTAAAAAATACTCAGCTTGTCATGCTTGTCAAGAAAGCAGAAAGCACACATTGCATCCTGAAGACTTTCCTTTGGTGGAAAACTTACTGACAGTTACAAAACACTGACACTCCTTCCATCATGTTAAATGAAAATATCAACAATGCTATGTTTTTCTTTGTTAAATAACAACACTTTTTATTATTAACACAGTTTATTATTAGTCATAGATTATGTAGCTCATCCATAATATACTGTAAGCCACTGTGAACAAGCAGCACTGTGGTATGAAGCAGATAATAGTATAAGATCCAAAGCCTATCCTCATACAGTGTAATAAAACAGCTCCATTTATGCATGAATTGTTTCTCATAACATAGCACTGTTTATTGTTCGGCTCCTTCATTTCTTATACAATATTAAGACCTGTAATTACTTTTAAGAGCATTAAGGAGTGATCTTAAGTATAATTTGCAGTTCGTGAACTGTTTTTAAAAATTACACTTAATATAATTAAGTTCTGTCATTAGGCCTAATCCCTACAGGCTACGTGTGAATGCTCGCCTTTAAAAAAAAAATTATATATAGAGAGCTGCGGGGAAAAATTACATACGTTTCTGTCCTTGGGAAAGGTTCGAGTTCTGCACAATGCTTTCTTCTGCAGTAATTATCTGTTCTTTGAATGGGAGTAGCAACAGTGTTAAGTCCATTAAAACTGAGAAACAGCCTCGTCTCTGTGCACAGTCTCACATAAACGCACAAACACACGCACACACACACACACACACACACACACACACACATGCACAAAAGAGCTGGTAAGAGGCCCTGTACAATTTGTACAATATTCTAAGGGGTTAATCTTTTTCAGGTTAGTAACATACCATGATAATTTCGACTAGGAATTAGAACAATTAAGGGTTGCTCAAGTCAAACTGAAGAATCCTTAAGGGTTCTAACTCTGACAGATATTCCACAACATAACTATGAATGGACAAATATATGTCTTTCTGTAATAAATAAAAAAAATGGTTAGCATTTGCAGTCTGATGTGGTGTAAGAGGAGTAAAACACATTGTTATAAAACATGAACATCCAGGTGGTAATAGTAACTCCGATTCATGCTGGGCCACATTGCACCACCCAGTTGTTGATTATTTTCCTATAACAGCATGAACCTTTGTGTTTTATTGCCTACAAGTGCATGCTATTCTTTTATATTAATTTTGGTTATTTTTTATATGGAGGGTGCCAAAAATTCTCCAGAATTACTGGGATGTAATTGAACATTGGGCATTGGTTGCTCAGTGGATATGACATTGGACTACTGATCGGAAGATTGTAGATTTTAATCCCAGCATTGCTAAGTTGTATAAATGAAATTAATGAAAGAAAAACATAGGCAAGGGTAAGGATCTGAGTGACTTTGACAAGGGCCAAATTGTGATGGCTAGACAACTGGGTCAGAGTATCTTGTTGGGTGTTTCCAGTATGCCATGGTTAGTACCTAGCAAATGTGGTTCAAGGAAGAACAACAGGTGAAGCAGATTGGTGTATATGGTGCTGCATAGCCGCAGACCGGTCAGAGTGCTCATGCAGACAGCTGTCTACCACAGAAAGTGCCTACAATAGGCATGTGAGCATCAGATCTGAACCATGAAGTAATGAAAATGGTGGCCTGGTCAGATGAGTAACATTTTTGTTTGGATGGCTGGGTGCATGTGTGTCACTTACCTGGGGAAGAGATGGCACCAGGATGCACTATGGGAAGAAGGCAAGCCAGTGGAGGAAGTGTGATGCTCTGGGCAATGTTCTACTGGGAAACCTTGGGTCCTGGCATTTATGTGGATGTTAATTTCACACGTACCACCTACTTAAACATTTCTGTAGAACAAGTACACCCCTTCATGGCAGCGGAAATCCCTAATGGCAGTAGCCTTTCCCAGCAGGATAATTCACCCTGCACACTGCAAAAATTGTACAGTAATGGTTTGAGGAACATGGCAAAGAGTTCAAGGTGTTGACTTGGCCTCCAAATTCCCCAGATCTCAATCCGATTGAGCATCTGTGGGTAGTGTTGGACAAAGAAATCCGATCCATGGAGGCCCCACCTCACAACATACAGGACTTAAAGAATCTGCTACCAATGTCTTGGTGCCAGATACCACAGCACACCTTCAGAGGGCTTGTGGAGTCCATGCCTCCATGGATCAGAGCTGTTTTGGATGCACAAGGGGGATCTACACAATATTAGGCAGGTGGATTTAAGGTTATGACTGATCAGTGTATACTGACATGAGCTGATGTTTGGGAGGTGGTTATGAGAAATATAATGTGCTGCTCTGTTTTGCGCTAATCACTGATCGGTTTTTGTCACTAAAATCACTTTAACACTTGAACCAACACGCTGGTGTCATGAAAGTTCAAAGTATGACTGTCCTGATATAAGTATAGTATGAGAGTCTATGTGTGTGGAAGTGTGGAGGAATGTGTGGAGTGTGTGTGGATGTGTCAGTGTGTCTGTGTTCACTGAGGTAATGAGACCTGGGTGTCCCGGTGGCATGGGGAAAGGGGAGGGAAATGTGTGTCAGGATAACTGACCGCTAATGTAAGCAGATATGATTATACCTCCACTGACACACTGCTGAGCGCTCACAATTACACTCCCCTGGAAATGCATAATGACTGATGTTCCTGCTCCCCAGCTGGGGCCCTACAGTCATAGTCATGATCAGGCATTCTAATCAGCCGTCAGCTCCTATGCACACACTCACACCCACACACTCACACACTTACACACATTCACATACACGCTGCGCATTCAAATCTGTGTTTGTGCATATCAAAGGCTTTGCAAAAACACACTAGCAAAACACATAATCACCTATCTCCAGTAAATGTGATGCTAAAATCAAAATGCATATTTAATTTCCATGAGGGTGTGTGTGTGTGTGAGAGAGAGAGAGAGAGAGAGAGAGAGAGAGAGAGAGAGAGAGAGCTTGTAGGTGATTAGACAAGGTGAGTATGACCTTATTAGCTAACAGAAGCAGAGCGCAGAGTGGAAATCTTTATTTTTAGCATTTACGTTGAACTACTTGCATCGTGTAATGAGATTATCTTTGACTCTACACCTGCTATTATCACTGCTGTCCTTGTAAAAAGAGAAAATTGGGTTCTTAGTGAGCTCACCTGGATAAATGAGGCTAATGAGGCAAAGATGTGCTGGAAGACTAATCACCGATTAAGCTCAGATTATATTAGATGATATGAAATGACACAGCAGGTGTGGTTGATCTCCTTCTTTTTGTCTCTTTTTCTTGCATTAACACCCAAATTCTGCAAATCTCTGACCAACACACGATCATACAACCTAAAAAAATCTAATTCAATCGGTAAATTATAGTACACAGACTAGAATTAGAATTAAACTACTAACTGCAATAGCACAGCGCAATGTGTTGTGAGTAGAGAAAGGATGCCAAATTTGCGCATTTTATCAATGAATGGTATCAGAGGTCAAAACACAGGCTGGCAAAGATCAAGCAGAAATCAACCATCGGACTTAAAACAATGATTAGACTTTGCACAAAACAATGACACAGACAATACAAATACGACAAGCACATTAAGTACTAACACAACAGAAGTTAACACAATAAGTTAACAAACCAGTGACAGGACTTAATTTTAAATTGAAACCATCAATCATGTTGTGTTTGTCACCATTGGGAATTGTGACAAGATTTGTTGAAAAATGTATTTTATATATTATATATATATATATATATATATATATATATATATATATATATATATATATATATATATATATATATATATTATGTATTATATATATATATATACACACACACACACACACACACACATATATATATATATATATATATATATATATATATATATATATATATAAACATTTTCCACTTACCCTAAACATAGGTGATGTTTGGTGTAACATTTGCTTGTTCACATACAGTATGCACTTTTGGAGCAACAATGTTAATGGAAGTCTATCTCACTCAAAATATTTTCTGTAAATGCACATCAGATGTGTCAGAGTGGGTTAGGATGAATTACACAAAGGTTAACTCCATCCATCAATTTTTCTGTACAATTTATCCTACACAGTGTCGCAGGGAGTCTAGAGCCTATCCCAGGGTACTCGGGGAACAAGGAGGTGGACACCCTGAATAGGGTGTGAACTTCCAACTTACAATTTAAGTCAAAGACATCATGATTGGATGCTGTTCAAATTTTATTTTGGTTAAGTTTAAGTGATTTTGGCGGGTTTATATCTTCTTATGGAAAAGGGAGTGTTGGATCATGTAAGTAGCATTTTGTGCAATCATTTGTCCTAGTCAGTGTCTCTGACCTTCATAAGCCTAACTCTCTGTGTGTGTGTGTGTGTGTGTGTGTGTGTGTGTGTGTGCATGTGTGTGTGTGTTAGACTTTACCGACAGTGCTACTCTCAGCGAAAAAAGAAAAGCCATATTCTGCGATTATTACAAGTCTCACACACATACGCATACTCACGCACACACATACACACACACACACAAACACACACAGACTTGCAGACGTCTTCTCTACAGGGTGTATCAGTGTCCCAGTAGGACAGGTTTGTGTGTATTCTGATTTGTTGTGTATTCTGGGTTCTTCTGCTGGCACTGAGACTGACCACCTGCTCCGAGGGTCTCTCTCCTCCAGCCAGAGCAACAGCTGGCCTCTCTTCTAACACACCGATTGGCTAATCCCTGCTGGTCATCTCTCTCTCTTTTCCCCCTCTCTCTCCCCTCTCACACTTTCTTTTTTTGCTGCTCCCTCACTCCAAGTGCCTGACATTGAACTGTCTCTGAATGTGCCAGATCTGAGTACATTCTGTACACACACACACACATATCCTTCCCCTGGCTGCAGAATTCCAGAACCAGCATATGGAGTGTGTAAATAATTTAACGAGGTCAAAAGACTCGGACAGAGCTGGAAGCCTGACTCGGCTGAACTGGGACACGGCATCATGTAGGGCACAATGGAAAAAAGTGCACTTCACCATGTGCAATTCCTAAATATTCAGTTTAGAGAAACGTCTGGGTTAGGCATGTAACCCTGTTCCCCAAGAAGGGAATGAGTCGTTGCGTGAGCTTCATGCTGTGGGAAGCGCCCTCGCGCATGACTGGTACCTGAAGCTTGTGTAACATCATGCCTGTTTATAGGCCTGCCGTGATAAGGTGACGTGGCAATTAATCATGTAGCATGATATAAAAATGGCACCTGTGAACCACACAGTCAGCCTCTATTATCTGAAGCAAAGACACAATGCACAAGCATGCCCCAGTATGACAAAGCTCATTCCCTTCTCAGGGAACAAGGGATGCATGCGTAACCCAGATGTTCCCTTTCAAAGGGAAGTCAACATTGCATGAGCTTCATGCTGTGGGAACAAGAATACCCACTCTGTCATACTGAGTGCATGGCCTGTTCAAAAGATCCAAGCGCAAGGGTTACAGCAAGACACTCGAGCCTGGGGTGGAATATATATCCAGAATATATATCCACATCGAATGAATCTGTGTGGCGTAAACCACCCCACAGCAGCACACACATCCTGTAAGGGTACTCCTTTGAACAAAGCCTTTGAGTAGGCAACCCCTCTAGTGGAATGAGACCTTATGCCCAGAGGAGTAGCGAGACTGCGTGTCTCATAAGCGATAGAGATTGCTTCCACTATTCACATAGATATGCACTGCTTCGACACAGCATCACCTCTACTGTCACCGACAAAGCAGACCAGCAGCTGCTCCAACTTACGCCACTGGCCAGAGTGGTGGACATAAGTACAGAGAGCCCTTACTGGAAACAGTAGGTGCAATTTCTCTTGTTCAATGTGAGGAATGGGGGAGGGCAGAAAGCCTGCAACACTACTGGCTTGGCAGCAGACGTACATTTTAGGAATATAATCTGGCCTAGGATATAGGAAGGCCTTGATCTCCTACTCACTTGAGAGATGTCAGGGCCAACAGGAGAACTACCTTTAGAGTCAGAACCTTCTCTGAGGCTCACTGGAAGGGCTCAAATGGGGCACCTAACAGACCTTCCAGGACCACAGAAAGGTCCCAGAAAAGTATGCATGGTCTGCAGATTGGCCTCAGTGCATACAATTTCCATGTGGATGGTGCTCTAGCATTCAACATGCTCTCTACAACCTCAGTTGCTAGACCAGAATCTATGAGCTTGTGCCCCTCAGGGGCTAGACCCACAGTTTCCATAGTCCCAGCCGAGAGTGATAAGTCAACCCTCTGGCTTGAGACAGTAGATCCCTGCGGATGGGAATCTCACAAAGAGTGCTGTCTAGCAGGGATATTAATTCTGAGAACCAAATTCAAGCTAGCCAATAAGGTGCTACTAGCAGCAGACGTAGACAGAACTCTTGCTAGAACTTGTAGGAGCAGAGTGATCGAGGGAAAAGCATACAGACATAACCTTGGCCACGTGTGCACCATGGCATCCAGCCACAATGGTGCGGGAGGAGTGAGGGCAAACCACAGCAGGCAGTGTGTTTTCTCCTCGGAGATGAACACATCCACTTCTGCTTGGCTGAACCTCCGCCGTACGGACTCCACCACCACTCCTCAGCCCCTTCCTCAATAGGATGTCTGCCCCCACATTCCGGTTGCTCGGAATATACATTGCACTAACTGACGTTCCCTCCACCTTGAGAAAAATTAGTTGTACCTGCCTGAAAAGGGGATGCAAACGTAACCCTCCCTGGTGGTTACATATATGAGACCACCGCTGTGTTGTCTGTCACAACTAACCAATGGTGACCTCTCAATTTAGGAAGAAAGAATTTCAGTGCAAGAAATATGACCTGCATCTCTAGGCTGTCTCTGGCTGGACAGCCATCTAAGACCGTGCCCCAGCCCGTGAGGGAGGTGTATGTCATTAACTTGTTGTGGTAAGGATTTAGTACACTGGAGTCACAAGGGAGTTGCATGGGACCCAGAATGGCATCCAGGCACTTTGTGAAGGTGTGAGGGGATAAAGCTAGCCCAAAGGCAAGAACCAGATATTGGTACGCGTTGCCCCAAACAAGAACCTCAGGAAATTCCTGTGATGGGACGATATTTCTATGTGGAAATATACGTCTTTTAGATCCATCATCACAAAACAGTCCTCGAGCTGAATCTGTGGAACGATAAGTTTGAGTGTCAGCATTTTGAACCTGTATGTCTGAAGAGTATGATTCAGATGACTCAGATCTAAAATTGCCTGCATATGCGCATCTTTTTTGTAGACCCGGAAATAAGGGCTGTATTTGCCTTAATTATTTGCCCTGTAAAATAAGGGCTTGTGCAGACCAGGAAATAAGGGCTTGTCCATACTTTGGACAAGATGCTGACGCTCAGACTTATCATGCCACAGATTCAGTTCGAGGACCGGCTTGTGACGATAGATCTAATAGACGCATATTACACATAGGAATATTGCCCACTCACAGGAAGTTCCTGAGGTTTGCGTTTGGAGACAACGCATACCAATATCGGGTTCTTCTCTTCGGGCAAGCTTTATCCCCTCGCACCTTCACAAAGTGCATGGATGCTGCTCTGGCTCCCTTGCGACTCCAGGGCATCTGTGTTCTAAACTGCCAGGATGACTGGTTAATTCTAGCATGATCCAGGGAAGTGGTGCTTCAACATCGAGATGTTGTTCTCGCGGACATGAGGAGCTTGGGGCTCAGATTGAACCTCAAGAAAAGTATGCTTTCCCCAGTGCAGAGGACAACCTTTCTAGGGGTTATATGGGATTCTAATGCTATGAGGGTATCTCCAACACGCATAGGTTCAATCCTATCAACATTGAGCAAGATAAAACTGGGTCTGGACATCCCCTCCAGTCTCTATGAGAGACTGTTCGGCCTTATGGCAGCAGCAGCCAATGTCATACCATTGGGCCTATTGCACATGAGACAGTTTCAGTGGTGGCTGAAAAGTCGGCGGTTTCGTCCAAGGACAAAACCTCTGAGAGTAATCAGTGTCACGCTGCGATGCCTAAGTGCTCTGAGTATTTGGAGGTGTCCCCAGTTTCTAGCCTCGGGTCACACTCTAGAGGCGACGGTAATGACAGACACCTCCCTTATGGGTTGGGGTGCAGTCTTAGATGGCTGTGCAGCTCATGGTCATTGGAACGGCTCTCATCTGGAGCGGCATATAAATCACCTAGAGATCAATTAAGAGGTCACCATGTGTTAGTTGTAACTAACAACACAGCGGTGGTCTCATATATCACCCACCAGGAAGAGATATGTTCATGCCCCCTCTTCAGGCAGGCGCAGCTAATTCTTCTCTGGGCAGAGGGAAGGTTCTTGTCAGTGAGTGCAATGCAGCCGGAATGTGGGGTAAACATCCTGTCGAGGCAGGAGCTGAGGCCCGGGGGTCAGAGGCTCCATCCACAAGTGATGGAGTCCATGTAGCGGAGGTTCAGCCAAGCAGAAGTGGATGTGTTCGCCTCCGAGGAGACAACACACTGCTCACTGTGGTTCGCCCTCACTCATTAGGGCTGGACACCATGGTGTACATGTGGTGAGGTCACATCTGTATGCTTTTCTAAAAAAGTATAAAAGTTCTAGCAAAAGTTTGCCAAGACCGTCTATGTCTGCTGCTAGTAGTACCTTATTGGCAAGCTCGAATATGGTACTCAGAGTTAATATCTGCTAGACAGCACTCCTTGTGAGATTCCCATATGCAGGGAATATCTGTTGTCTCAAGCCAGAGGGCTGATTTATCACCCTCGGCCGGAACTATGGAAACTGTGGGTCTGGCCCTTAAGGGACACCAGCTCATAGATTCTGGTCTCACAATTGAGGTTGTAAAGACCATGTTGAACACTAGAGCTCCATCCAGGAAATTATACGCACTCAAGTGGCGACTTTTTGTCTCGTGGTGTGAGGAACGTCAGCTAGACCAGTAAACTGCATAATAGCTACAGTCCTGGAGTTCTTACAAGGACGTTTCTCAGCGGGGTTGGCTCCTTCTCCAATCAGGATTTACATGGCCACCATTTCAGCCAGCCACGCCCCTGTTCATGGAGCCTCTGTGGGGCAACATCCTCTAACTTGCATGATGTCAAGCGGCTGAGGCCCATCTGCAGGTCACACATACCTTCTGGTACCTTTCTGTGGTCCTGGAAGGTCTGTAAGGGCCCCATTTGAGCCCTTAGAGTCAACCTCTGAGAAGCTTCTGACTCTAAAGGTAGCTCTTCTGCTGGCCCTGACATCTCTCAAGCAAGTAGATCTACAAGCTCGCTCTGTTGCCCCTTCCTGCCTTGACATTACTCCTAGATTAGCCAAGGCCTTCCTGTATCCCAGGCCTGATTATATTCCTAAAGTGCCTACATCTGCAGCCCAGCCTGTTGTGTTGCAGGCTTTCTGCTCTCCTCCAGTCCTCACACCAGAACAAGAGAGAATGCACCTGCTGTGTCCAGTAAGGGCTCTCTTACTTACATCCACTGCTCTGGCCAGCGGCGTAAGTCGCAGCAGGTGCTGGTCTGCTTTGGCGGCGACAGTAGGGGTGATGCTGTGTCGAAATAGCGCATCTCTAATTAAATAGTGGAAGCTATCTCTTCTATCTATCGCTTATGAGGCGTGCGGTCTCACTAAGCCTCTGGGCATAACGGCTCATTCCACAAGGGGGTCGCCTCCTCAAAGCCTTTGTCCAAAGGGGTATCCTTACAGGATGTGTGTGTTGCGGCAGGGTGGTCTACGCCACACACATTCATTGGATATTCATTCCACCCCAGGCTTGAGTGTCTTGATGTGACCCTCAGGATTTGGTCTTTTTGAACAGGCCGTACCCTCGGGTACGTGGGTATTCTCATACCCGTAGCATTATGCTAAACACAACGTGGAGTTCCCTTTGAAAGGGTACGTCTGGGTTATGCATGTAACCCTGTTCCCTGAGAAGGTATCTTTGTCATACAAGGGCAGGCCTGTGAATTGCGTCTTCGTTTCAGATAATAGAGGCTGATGGTGCGGTTCACAGGTGTCATATATATATATATATATATATATATATATATATCACGCGACACGCTTAACATTGCCACATCACCTGATCATGGCAGGCATGATGTTACACAAGCTTCAGATGCCGGTTGCGTGCTAGGGCACTCCCATAGCCTCATGCTGAAAGCAACATCTTGTTCCCTTCTCAGGGAACAGGGTTACGTGCGTAACCCAGACGTTTTCCTTCAAGGAAATGATTTTGCGCTTTTTGGTTTCTCTGTAACGTGTTCGCTTATTGTCCTGAGGGAATGACTGCTACAACATTGTTCAACTTGTTTCATGGAAGTTCCACAACATGGAACTATAAACAGATAAAAAGTGTTGGATTTTAAGTGTTTCATGAATTGAAAATGACTAGTATTTGCAAATTCTTGAGGTACAGGAGGAATAACTTCAGGATGTGCTGTTATTGGAACTGTAACTCCATTACAGCACTACATCCATTGTTGATTATTTTCCTATAACAGTTGTCATTTTGAATTAATTTCAAGTTTTGAGGTTTGTGGGGGCATGGTGGCACACGTTTGCCTCACACCTTTGAGGGGGTTCAAATCCTGCCTCGGCCCTTTGTTTGCAGAATTTGCATGTTCTCCCCATGCTTTGGGGGTTTCCTCCAGGTACTCCAGTTTCCTCCCCCAGTCCAAAGACATGTGTTGTAGGCTGTTGGCATTTCCAATCATCCGCAGTGTGAGAATGTGTGTGCAATTGTGGATAGAGGTTCATTTTTCAGTTCTGTAAAAGTGTTTGTGATACTTGTTCATACTCTGCAGACGTGGCTAAAAAAATGGCAGAGTATTCCTTTAAATTGAACAGTGAAGCATTACGGCAGTGCTATATTGCTGTGCTACGTTTAAATATCTAAGATAACTGCCTAACTGCACATCTCTAGTGCTTCAGTAGTGTCGTAATGTTTTACAGCGCATTTAGTGATGCAATATGATTGAGGTAAATTCCTCGATGCAGGCTGTAGGTAAAGACTTCATCGGCCCTGTGTGGTACTGATTCGATTGTGGTCTAGCGGTGAGGCAGATTGATGGTTGTTTTTACACAGGAAGATTTAAGGAGCGCAACAAGAGCCATGTTTCCCAGTCTACATGTCAGAGAACACACGGTCGAGCCAATAGCAACATTAGGTCACCCTTTACTGAGAGAGAGAGAGAGAGAGAGAGATGGAAAAGTGTGTGTGTGTGTGTGTGTGTGTGTGTGTGTGTGTATGTGTGTGTGTGTGTGTGTGTGTGTGCATGTTTTTATATCTTGATGGGGACCAAAGGTTCCCTCAAAAATAGAAATGTCTGACAGTTTTGATTTTGTGTGGACATTTAGCCGGTCCCCATAAGGAAAACTTGTTTCTTTCTTTCTTAAAGAATAAAAAACTGCAGTTTATTATTTTTTTAAATGGGAAGATGTTAACAGTAGGGTATGATTTAGTGTGTGTGTGTGTGCGTGTGTGTGTGTTTGTGTGTGCGTGCGTGTGTGTGTGTGTGAGTGTCAGAGAGAGAGAGAGAGAGAGAGAGAGAGAGAGAGAATTAAGTTTTCCTAATGTGGACCAGCCAAATGTCTCCTGGGCATTGTAATATCTGTCTTTGCTTAATTTCTTTATTTCATTTCTTTCTTTCTTACGTTTTTAAAAATTAAAACTGCAGCTATGTCAGTGAAAGGTCCTCATAAGGATAGCATGACAAATGTGCATATATGTGTGTGTGTGCGTGTGTGTTGTGAGTCCTAAAGAAAATGTGCAAATCTTATTGAGCTGCAGGCAGTGAATCATCCGAAGAGAACGAGTCCAAACATACCACAAAGCTGGCCAGTGTCGCACTCTCTCTCTCTCTCTCTCTCTCTCTCTCGCTCACTCTCTCTTGCACACACACACACACACACGCACACACACAAACACACACATATATACATACCACACAAGGTGGTTCATATAAGCATTTGCACTCCTATTAGAACCCTAAACTGACATTGCAGACTTTTTAAAAAGATGTTAAAATCTGACCCTGGCAGATGTTGTCTTACCTGGGACAGCTGTGTGCAAAGGCCACAGTCACTCCTATTACATCAGGAAGCGTGAACCTCAATCCACCAGGCTGGGTCTCACACTCAGCATGGAGTTAATGCCGCATTGTCTAGGAGCACATTATAAAACCAAGAGGCACAAATGGAAATTCCAGAGCGCTCCAAAAAAACAATGGCTGCATGATGTCACTCCGGCTGGCACTTCGACAAACAGAGAGAAAAAAAAAACTGGAGCTCTCGGCTTCTTAATAAAAAACATAAACCGAGGCTTGATGAAAACTGTGACATTGCAGCTTGGAAAACGGAGCATTCGTGATTAAAATAAGCACCTCATATATCTCACAGCATCTTGTGTGTGTGTGTGTGTGTGTGTGAGAGAGAGAGAGAGAGAGAGAGAGAGAGAGAAAGCGATAAGTGGACTGAGATCAGGTAAAAGAGTGCTTCCAGTGTGTATCATTGCACAGTTTAGTTTCTGTCTCGCTACTTTCATCAGCTTCTTTTCATGTGTTCTTTATTATGCATCTCCTGCAAGATGCTTCTTTTCTCCTTTCTCCTGCAATTCATCAGTTTCTTTCATTCATTCCTTCTCACTTCCTTTCTTTCATATAAAGGTCATTTTAGACCTAATCCACAAAAATTAAATACGTGATTCTCCTATTAACAGCTTTTGATTTTTAAATACATTTTTCAGAATACTCTTTATTCCGAAATAAACAGTATTTAGAATTTTCTTTAATTTAGTATTTATCGAATCATAGACCCCTTAGTACATGTAATGTATTTTTGAATAATAAAAAAGTAATATAAAATTAACAAAACATTATTGTATGATGCAGCAGCTACATAAAATATCCTACATAATTATCACCAATAATGATATATAGTTAATTATTTTGTCTTAGTTTTTGAAGACAAAATAAAGACACGATTAACGTATATTTACAAATATAGTAAAGCAATAAAGATGCCATGCCACATCTTTTAATTTGGCTACGTTTATTCGAGCATGGTCATTTCCAAGAGGAATTACAAATTAAAAATTCAATAATACTTTTACAAAGACATTTGAGGAAAGATTCTTTTTTTTCTCTCATGGTATAATACATTGTATTTATTTTAACAGTCCCTCTTCATTTTTTTATTTAAAAAAAAGAAAAACAAGATGAAGAAAGTGGAATATTTTTTTTTTTCTCAGTCGAAAATACAGTGTTTCACAATATTGTATAAAAAGTTCCCAAATTTGGAATTTTTCCAGTAAACTGGAAAAAGAAAAAGAAAAAAAAAAACAAGAAAAGAAAGAAGCTGAAAATTCGCATTTCACAATTAATGTCTCAAAACACAATAAATGCTCTCTTTACGTAAAATTTGCCCAAGTGATCATGTTTCATTTTTACTAAAATATATCTATATATTGAAGAACTATAATACTGTACACTACAGTATGAAATAAATAAAATTAGGAAATACAAAATGGGCCACATAAATAAAATGTTATTTAAACTGACATAATAAAATGAATCAATTTCTTTTGTTGGAGAGAAATGGTTTGGCGTAATACTGATAAAAAAATTTTTAAAAGAAACTGAAAATTGCACAAACATGATGTAAACTAAAAAATGAGTGCCTACTCTGCTAATACTGAGGAGGAGGAGGAGGAGGAGGAGGAGGAGAAATCTTCATCTGAACACTGATGCTGGTGCGAGCAACACCACATCCATCCTCCTTTAACACTGTACAAGGATGGCACTTGTAGAAACACACAGATTAAAAGGTTTGCATATAAGGCTTTGTTTTTTTTTTCTTCTTAATCTTCTCTTAATACAAAAGAAAACGACTTTACAAAGGCTTTCTCCTTCATCAGTGCCTTCTTCCTTCATCTGTCTCCACTCTGGACCGTTTCACTTGCTCTACACAGTCTGTTTAAGACTTCAAAAAACCCCGAACCGGTATCGATTTAAGTTCCTTCATGTCGAGTAAAAATTGTGGAGGCCTAAAAACATGTGGCTAGCTGAGAAAACACCGGGGTGAAGGACGGCAAAGGGCACAGTGGGAGCGAGAGAATTCATAATACTGACAACCTGCAGCAAACACGCTGCAGCCTCTTCTTTTTTTTTCTTCAACACTATAAATATACATAGGCAATACTTTTTTATTATTTTTGTAGTGATTATAGAAGCAGAGTGCAATTTTTTTTGTACAAGTTACTAGTTTTGTGCTATAAATACTATGGAACACAGGTTTTTTTTTTAAAGATGGTAGCACCACACATAGTTTTTAGGCCTTAATACTGTACATTAAAAAAAAAAAAAAAAAACATATTTAATTTGTTTCATTTTTGCATAATGCAGCTTCTCACCCGTTTCCCCCTCCCCTCCCTGACTGGATTCCTTCTTCTTTTTTTTTTATCAGTCTGGCACAAATCCAGAAGCACGTCTGTTGAGGTGGCCACCAAAGAAAAAAGTCAACTGAAAATGAAAAGACGTGGAGGGGCAGCTTATAGAACACAACACAGTAGTCTTATTAGACACCATCCTCAGGGTTGTCCTCGTGGTCCGATTTGGTTTTGCCATCCAGCGAGCTGTCATCCATCGAGTGCTCGCCATTCTCCTCTTCATCCCGCGCTGTGTCCAGGTCCGTGTCTACACTCTTGTTCTCGCTCTCCTCTTCTTCTTCCTCCTCAAACTCGTCCTCCCTGCGCCCCAGCTTGCCATAGGTTCTGTCCGGCTCTTTGGTGCCGCCGTTGATGCCGTCGCGCAGGATGGGATCACGCTCTTGGTGCTCGGGGTATCCGGGAGACGTCAAGCCCTGAAGAAAGGCCCGGTTCATGAGGAGCTCGCTGGGTTCCAGGCGCCCTTTGTCACGCGCCTCTCTCTCAGCCGCCTCGCGTTCCTCGGCCTCCCGTTTGCAGTAGGAGTAGCGGTGGTTCATATGCTGCGAATACGAGCCCGAATGTGAGAAGCGTTTGCCGCACTTGTCGCACTGATATGGCTTCTCGCCCGAGTGCAGGCGCGAGTGCTCAATCAGGTGGTGCTTGTGCTTGAACGCCTTCTTGCAGATCTGGCACTGGTGTGGCCTTTTACCTGCGGAGACACACAACGACAACACAGAGTTTTAGTCCAAATTTGTACCTCAGAGACTATAAACACAATGTAGTACTTAATAATGATGTGGAAAAGGATGAAAACAAATGACTGTGATGGAAAAATTAACAAATGTAACTTTATATATATATATATATATATATGTTATGAAGTGCTTGCATGTTTGTCTACTCTGGTTTCAATTCTGGTTGCACACACACACAGACACACACCAGCACGATCAGTGCGAGTGTTTGTAAGTTTACTTTCTGAAATTCCCTCCTAGAGGTGAAGCATGAGAGAGCGGAAACACACACACTTTGGGGTTTTTCAGCAGAAGAGCCTCGCTGCCAGAAATGCAACATAAATAAACCGGCGCAAAACCAAACAAACACGCCGACCGCTGCAAAGGAACAAACAAATAAAAGCTGAAATTGAACTGCAGTCTCCTACAGTGGCTCTGCGCCACACATGGTGATGCAGATTGGTAGAGCAATCCGGTTGTTTTTTTTGGTTTTTTTCTGTGACTGGGAATTTGGAATGCTATAGGATGCAGTGGGAAAGCAGACGGTCTAAGGCTATTGATGGGGTGAGAATTCATGACATCATAGAGATTAAATTAACCAAAACTCAGGGAGAGACAGGAAAAGCCAGAGTATATATCCATCCCCCAAACCTTCCTCTGTTCTAAACATTTGGATTTAGACCAACTGAGCACATTCAGGTCGTATGTTTGACACAGCTCACACACACGCTCTTCTTTGGCATTTCACTGGACCTAGGATAGCACTCGTGAAGTGGCGCACTTGAACGCACACATCCAGCCAATCATTGACCGCAAATAGCACAGGAATGCTGCGTACCAATATGCCGTACACCTCCGAGAAAGAGGGAGATGGTATTCTTGCCAGCAGATTCCTCAACCAGTATAGCGTGATGCAATCAAGTGAAAGAATAGAGGCATGGAGAAATAGAGGCCTTGCTTTTCTTACTCCAGCACTCTGATGTATAATATACGATTGAGCCAATTAAAAAGACTAGGAGTATTACAGATAAAGGTTAAAGATCATCTCTGTTTGATGTGGTGTACGTTTGTCTGAAATAGCTGGTGGAATGCCAAAGGAGAGTTATGCAAATATTATAAGTAGAATTTAACTGGGTCAATTGAATGAGTAAGAAAACAAGGATTTTTTTTTTTTTTAATTCTGTCTATTTACTAATCTTATTATTTTCCTCACATTCAACTTCTCTCACCCTGTCAATAGGAAAGAAATGTTAGTTTTCCATTCACATCCAACTAAAAAAAAAGTGAACAAAGAAACTGAACTCGGAAACGAAAAATAAGCAGGGGAGAAAAGAAAAAAAAAAGAAAGAACTACTAAGAGGAAAAAACAGGGGGAGGGTTTAATTAGACAAACAGGAAGTAAAAAATAAGCATGGGGTAAAATAAGTGTCTGGAACAGTATGTACCTGTGTGCTCATATTTGTGTCTTAGGAGGGAACTGCTCTTCTGGAATGTTTTGTCGCAAAGGTCACACGCGTACATACCACTTTCTGTTTTCTTAATCTTCTTCCGGGACAGACAGGCGTCTGAGTCTGTCATGTCATCCAGGCTGGAGAGATAGTCTGGTGTGCCGTCAAGCAACTCCCCCTGGAAAACAGAGAGATTTACAATTTAGAAGGTTTTTAATTCTATCCCGTGGTGATAATACTGCCTTTATATGAGTATATTTAAATATCAAACAAACAAAAATGTGATCTGAACCACTTTTATTATTTCCTTGCATGATTTTTTATTAATGAAACTGAAAAATCTCAGTCATGGATTCATTATGCAGCCTACATTTGCACTAGAGCCCATCTTCTAAATTAAACATTAAAATGTTTGTGACTAGAAAAATGCATAAAAAGGCCGGATATTACAAATGAGTTCTCTCTCCTTCTCTGCATACGCTTAATATCACCTTTCTCCATATATTTGCATTCAAATTTGGTTTAATTTTATACATGAAAGAGTGTTAATGCTATATTTATCTGCTCTTTCTTTACAGAGAAGATTACCCCGATAGGCTAAAACTTCAATTAATGAGGGAAAAAAAGTATTATTGCATTAGAGGGTCATAATAATAAGAGAAAGCCTTGGCAGGGCATATTGCCACAGTCTTCTAATTTCCAAGCGGTAATGATTAAATCAAGAGGTGCACTAAATGACCAAAATTGTGTAGCGCCGTTGCCCTCATTAAGAGTACTTGCTCCAGTCTGACAATGATTCTCAGACATGGCTATGCCGGGCTTTTTAAGAGAGCCGTGCTATCATTCCACAATCAATTTGAGCTAAATGCCCGTAGCTGTATTTTTTAAAATCTAATTTAATAACTTAGAATAGGAAACATTATTAATACTTTTTTATCAGAACGTTTCCCTCTATGTTAAACAGCCTTCAGCGCTGTGCTGTAATGAACACGGCGAGCGTGCATTATTAATCCACATGTTCAAACTCATTTTGGCTTTTCTCTCTTTAGAGATACAAAAGAAATGAGAGAATGGGGAGAAACAGAGATACAAAAAGATGGGAGAAGTGGCAGAGGAGGGGAAAAAAGACTGCTTGTGAAGTGAACACTAAGTCAGGGTCTTTGAGAGTCTTAAGGGTTCATTGTAAGTCATTAACTCTCACTTTCATGCCTGTTACTTGAGTCATCACACCTGAGAGGAGAAACATGGGGTGGATGACTGGAGGAGGTATATACACAAACACACACACACAAAGTAGACACACATCATGACAAAAACACACACACACACACACACACACACACACACACACAACAGGCACAGATGCAGCTTGACACAGCGAGGAGTGCTCGGAGCATCTGGCACGGCGACGCTTCCTGCCCTCATCCACTCAGACGCTAGACACTGGAGTCTGGTAACACAAGCCCTCCCTCGTCATGAACGCTAAAACTGCCATTCAGTGATAATGCTAATGACGCGTACTACAGGAGCTAGCAGTGCTACAGGCCACTGCACAGCTGTTTGTCTATTCTATCTCACTCTCTTGCCTCTCCAACATTTATCCCTCACTGTGCTCTTCCGATGCTGAAGGCGGCGGCAGGTGAGCACTTCTCTCTCACTCTAAGTACCTTTTAATTAGCAGCAGAAAGATCCAGAGTGCATTACAGGCATGCAGGCATTGAGCGGGAGGAAAAAAGAGATACAGGAACTTAAGGATTGTTTACCTGGAACCCTGGCTTCCGCTGGTACTTTCTCCGCTGCTGCATCTCAGCAAAGCTGGCAGCTCCTGCTGCGTAGGTGTAAGCCATGTGTGGCAGGAAGCCCATCTGGTCCAGTGTGGGGTAGGGCCTGAGACCTGGGAGACTGGCCTGAACTGGAGGCATGAAAGTGGCTGGAGGGAACGCACTTTGAGGAGGTAAGGAAGTGTACAGGGGTTTGGCAGAGAAAGGGTTAATGCCAAACATGGGGCTAGTGCTTTTCTCCAGGTTACCATTGGGGCTCCCAAACTCTTTCTTGGACAGGTATGCAAGATTGAGTGGCTCCTCCAGATGTTCCCGGGGTGATGTAATGGGGTTGTGGTCTAAGGGGACACTGCTGGGCTTGGGCCGGCTCTTGACAGAAAGCACGTGTTTGGGTTCTTTCATGAGCTTTGGTAGCGAGAGGTCCAGTGGCTCTGCCTGCAGGTCCTCGGACGTGAAGCTGTTGGGCGTGTAAGAGCTGCTGTGGGAGTTCTTGGACGAGGCATAGGACAGGTTCAGAGGCGATGGCGTGTTGCTCCTGGAGTGGTCCAACTTCTCACCAAGTTGCCTGGGGCCAGGGAAGTGGGGTGTTTTAGAAAGCCTGAGGGGGATGTCACAGTTGTTGATGTTATGTAGCTCAGGGGTGGCGGGCGATGTCATTCGGTCCATAGTTTTGACCAAAGATAGAGGGGAACGAGCATTCATGGAGTCCTTATTGGGCAGGTGGTTAGTAGCAGGCAGACCGATCTCCATATTGTTCCTATCTAATGGAGGTGTTCTGGAATTGGCATATTGGTATACCTTTCTCTGCTCAAACCACTCTTTCACAAATTCCTGAGGAAGGCCGACTGCTATCGAGATCTTCAGTAGTTCCTCTGAGTTGGGCTCCATGTTCATGGCAAAGTATGCTTTGAGCACTGACATGTGGTCCTTGTAAGGGTTGATGGGGCTAGTGATGCCCTTTTCAGAGATGATTGGAGAGAACAAATGGGCATGCTTCTCTGAGAACATACCCTGCTTGTTAGGCATAATGTTTTCATTGGGTTGCAGTACAGCTTTTATTTCTTCATTCATCTTACACAGGTACCTCTCATGCTGATGCAATGGAATGGGACCTGGGAAAGGTTCTTTGCAATACTGGCAAGAAAAGGATGTAAACATTAAGTTGTTCTCATGCATCTTCTCCTCTGTACCTAAATCTATTGTGTGATTCGACTTTTCCTTCTTGATATTGCTAATTTGTCTCTTAGAGTCTGTGGTCAAGCTCTGGAGGCAAGCTTTGGCTTCATTGACCTTCTCAAGTGTGTAGTCAATGATACTCTTGGTTGCGCCGTTGTGGCTGATGACTGGAAGACCTGTCTGGGGCCCCCCGGGTGATCCCAGCCCTGGCTTTTTCTCCTCAATTTGGGAGCCCAGCTCCTTCATGTAGGCCTTCAGCTTGGAAAGTTCCTCCGGCTTACAGTCCATCTTCTGCCGGCATACTGTGTTGTCTACAATCTGAAGCACCTTCTGCACTTCACTCAGGTTGTTCCCTAAAGATGGGTACCCAAGCATTTGTCCTTCTATGCTCATCCCTAAGTGCTGGAGGGGACTCTGGGAGTTGGGGGCACTTAGCGGGCTCCCTCCACTAAGCCCACCATTCAGGAAGGGGCCTGGTGTACCATAGCCATGTGAGGCCATCATCAGCTTATAGTCATTTATATCCAGTGGTTCCGATTTAATGTTGAGGTGATTGGACTGCTCATGGAGGCTGAGGGGCTTGCCATTTTCCAGCTTGTGTCTTAGCTGGCTGATGGCGGTGTTGGTTGGAGAGGAAGAGGCGGAGGTTGGAGAGGAGCCAGATTTCATGTTGTTCCTCATCCTGCCATTAACTGTGATCAGGCCAATACACTTCTTACTACTGATGTGAGAACTGTAGGAACCAGAGTGAGAGAAGCGCTTCTTACAGTTTGGGCATTCATACGGTTTTTCCCCTGAAAGGCAAACAGAAAACACATTATAATCCTGCATCTATATGTTGTGGTTATATTCCAGAAGTGCTGCATTGCATATGAATAATACATTCTTCCTAGAACAAAATCTAATAACAATCAATACTGGGCTAAAAAGAAAATCAAATATAACTGTTTTATATAATGATTAAAAAAATAAAGCATCTGGCATTCTGATTAAACTGTTCTCTTTTGAGTGAGATGGGCCAAAGCCAACAAAACAACAATTCATCCTTTGTTAGCAAGCAGAAGAAAACAACAACAGATATTGATTTTTGTACATCTTCTGAAGTACAGAACAATCTTAACTGGAGGTAATGAATATTCAAAGAGAGCGCATGGGCCCATTGCTACCCACCACTGTGGATCCGCAGGTGCTCCTTCAGATGGTGCTTGTATTTGAAGGCCTTGCCACATTCTGTGCATTTGAACTTGCGGTTGCCAGCTCCCTGGTTCAGCAGTTGGTGCTGGGGAAGAGAGGGTATTTACATGAGCTCCTCACAAACAGAACAGAGGAAGAGTTTGGTACATAACCACAATCGGCGCATAACACAACATGCCAAATGGCTCACGTTGTAATGCAGCATCTTGCTTTTCTTGCAGCTTCACTGAGCCAGCACGAGTGTGGCCATGATAATAGGAACTACATACCTTTTAATTTCCTGACTTGTGTGCCAGCAAAGCATGGCTTTAGAATCTGGCAGTGCCGAGTAATAAATAAAAGGCTCCTTTTTTAAAAGAGTTTTCCCCTCATTAGAGAAGGCAATCTATTCCACTTTAATTAATTTGGGATAATCACTCGGACGAGATCCTGCATATTTAACGAAGCCTTCTATCAATGTACCTGAAAATAAAGTTAATTATTCAAAAAAGGTGGGCTTGGGTAAATGTTACAGTTTGATAATTGGAACTGTATTTCCAGGACGTCTAAACTCTTTAATAATACGTGAGTACAGCACGTAGGTCGTTCCATTCAAAAGATAAAACATCAGCACTGCACCAATTTGCAATTCAAAACGGGGCCCCGTGGAAGAAAAAAAATCTTAATATAATAGTGATAACAACAACAACAATACGGCGTGTAAGTGTGGGGAAGCAGTGGCACACCAGGCGTGCACAATTAATTCTGAGTGGGAGGTGAATATGTTAAATGGCTGGGATAACACAAAGAGTATGCAAGCGGTGACGAGAGGAGCCGCCCATGATCTGCTCTGACAACTGGGCTCGCATTCCGGCAGGAGACAGATGGCGTAAAGGCAGGACACAGTGAGGATTGTTCAAACAGCAGCAACCTTCCGAGATCAAGCGGGGAGCCAAGCGGCTCTGCGCCAGGGAGGTACCCCACTACTCGCTTGTATGTTGCTGAGTTGCATAAACAAACAGCAACAGCTGCTTTACCCCCCCGAACACCACCACTACCAACCACCACCACTACCCCCAATGCTTTCTCCTCTTATGAACACCCCATGAGGATGGAGGTAGGGTTTAGCCGTGCCACCATTAACATGATCCTTTTGCTTCAATTGTGAATGGCAGCACCGAATGAGGGGGCTTTTTCAGCCCCATGTGACGTGTTAGCCATGTTGTGGGCGGAGGACCTGACTGAGTATTTGGCTGACAGTGAGTAACTCCGCATGCTGTATGATTTGGCAAGACTGGATAGCGTTCTTACTGTAAATTAGTGGAGAAAATTGGGGAAAACCCTCGTAAAGCTCAAACACAGTGTGACTCATGTGACTCGTGTTGTTCTTGAGTTAGTCATGAAGTGTGTATTTGTTTGTGATAAATAAAGAAATGCGAGATGGCGGGGGGAGGAGTGGCCATAAAATGACTAAACAGGAAATCAGAGGGTGTAGAAACCCTCAAAAGCAGCTGTCAATCAAGCCAGTGCATTTGGACTACACTGATTTCAACACTATCAGATTTTAGCATAATGTCAAAAAATGAAGTGGGACCAGGGGGACCGTTTAACAGGAAAGTCTTTCTATGTGAAGGAAGTACGCAAACAAAAAAACAATAAATAGGAAGTAATTTGTGGATTAGCAGGGTACACGAGGAGAATGGGCCATCTGCTCGTGTTTTGAGCAGACTGGGGAAGGCAGGTGAGCAAGCTGCCAGTCCACATTGTATTAAATCACTCCGTTAGAGCTGGAACATTATCTCACACAGATGAAAGACAACTGCAACGTGCTGCATGAGCCGAATAGCAAACAATTAAATGGAGGATTTTGATGCGCCGCTTCATCTGAGGATCGTTTGCCGTGATTCTGCAACTGAACCAGGAGAACGACACGCTTGTACACTGAATAACTGAACAAATAATTTTACTCTACCTGCCATTAAAGCCGTTGTTTGTATTTCCAAAAATGTAGACCATGCTACCTAATTGGCCGATGCGCTGATTCTTAAAGAACATTAACAAAAAAAGGGAGTAAATTTAAAGTGCAGATGAAATTTCTAAATTGGAAATTAAAACAATCATTCGATCGTGAACATAAGACTGCAGAATCATATGAGCAGGCCATCAAAAAGCCATTTAGGCCTCTATTAAGGCTATTACCAGTAAAAGATCTGCATCTTCAAAATGCCATGAAAAATTAATAACGGTCGCCAATCAAAATGATCTCTTTTCTTCATGGGAATACAGCACATTAGAAATAATGTATAAAGTCAGGGGCCGTATATATGTGTAGCAGGGAGAGCGTGAGAGAGAGAGTTAATGAAAGGCTGGCAAATTGAGAGGGTGCAAGATAGAAGAGCAGAGCTGGCAGCAGAATGAGAAAGAGAGACAGAGAGAGCGGATAAGAGAGAGAGAGAGCACATGAGCGAAATACAGTAAGGGAGGGAGGGCAGGGCATGTGACGCTCACCTGATCTCGTCCAGGCTTGTGCGTGGCCATATGCCTTTCCAGCTGAGTGCGGTAAGCAAAGGAGTAGTTGCACAGAGGGCAGGCGAAGTTCTCCTCGTTCTTCTCGTGCCGGTACTTGATGTGTTCCTTCAGAGAAGTCAAGCGCTTGTAACCCCGGTCACAGTAGGGGCAGGTCAACAGTTGGGCAAAAGCATCTGGAGTTCCAGGTGGCAGGTCTGTGGCAGAGAGAAGGAACAAGGGAATGAGAGAGAGAGCGAGTGAGTGAAGGAGGGAGGAAGGATGGGAAGGGGCAGTGGGCCAAAAGGTCAGCAAATCAATGGCAGCTAATTGGCGCTATGCCCAGACTGGTATGGGAGGTATCTCTACAATCTGCTATACTGAGTGCCATCGTCAGGCCTGGCACTGGGAACCCTACACACACACACACACACACACACACACACACACACTAATATGTACACAAACCAATGCATGAGCACATATACTTGAATGCACACAGTTTGTAGAACATTGCACATAGATATAGATTGAAAAAGAGGGAAAGAATATATAAATAAAATTAATAAATATTAATAATAATAAAATTACTATTTCTAATAATAATGATGATTAGAATGATGTATTTCTATATTTATCGTTATACTAAATAAATTAGTTAATAAATAATGCATTAGAAGCAATAATTAAAAAACACATTTTCAAAAGATAATAATAATAATAATAATAATAATACATAAATATTAGGCATAGATGATGAGGCAAAAATGTAACCTCATGATACCTGAAGAGATTTAATATTAAGAGGATACAAGCCGTTAATTAATATTTTATATTAATTATTTAAGTGTAAGCAAAAGCAGGATGACATCATGCCATAAAGATACCAATTTTAAAGACTTGAATCATGTATCAGTATCAGTATCAATGAATCTGTTATATTATTTAAAGTGGATTGTTATATCGCAAAATACTCTCCGTTTTGACCCCATGAATGGCTCCAGTCTTGAGTAGCACGCCATTTTGGCTCCATCCAACTGGTGGTCTTATCCATGTCTAATTTTCCCACTTTCCTCATGAGTGAGGTATGTGTGTCCAGGCTGGTGCAATTTTCCCTGAGGATAGGGATCTGATTTCAACGCCCTAACAGCTGCACCTCTTTCAGAAGGTAAACACTTGGGTATGTGGGGTGGCACGTCCTTACCATTCTCCTCATGCCCGGGGCCCTCGGGTGTGCCCAGCCGGGCAATCTCTTCCGGAGCCTCAGGGTAGATGATGGCTGTGTCGGCGCGCTGCAGATACTCAGCGATGCTAACCACATGGCTCTCGCTGTCGGCCATCTTCCTTTTAGAGAAGAACTCCTCGAACTCAGCTGTGCAGTCCATTCTCTTCACTTTATAAAGAAACAGATAAAAAGAAGGACAGTTGGAATTAGTATTAAAAAAAATTGTGTTCTTAAGTGTATGTGAAAAATTAAGGGAACCGGTAACATGTCCTAGATGTAATAAAACAGCTGAACAAAAAACAAACATTAAAGTACTAGTTGCAAGGGATACGTCTAAATTACAGCCTTATCTTGTCAACTAATGGCCACTAAAATAAGAAATATGGCTTAATCTAGTGGGAATGCCATCTGAATTGTGGAAAAAGGCTTTTAACGATAAACTCTTTTTTCCCTGTGCTTTAAATGTATTAGGTGCCGTGCGATGAGGGAAGCTCAGGGAGGAAATGATGTTTGCTACATTACTTCTGATTTCCCTAATCAAACTCCTAACAAGACAGCTTCTGAAAAATTACACTTCAAATTACAGGAAGTTACGATATCGAGATACAAAGAGGATGTTTCATCAGGGTGTGCTTTTTCCAGGCGTCCTAAATTCTGCAGTGTGATTAAATGGATTGTTAAATAAAATGGTGAAAAATATGCAGTGCCCTACACTAATATTGGCACCCTTGGTAAATATGAGCAAAGAAGGCTGTGAAAATGTGTCTTTGTTTAAACTTTTGATCCTTTGTTTAAAAAAATCACAAAATACTCTGCTATCATAGATATCAAACAACACAGGTTTATCCCAAAAAATGTCTTTGTTAAATATAGGTGTGCAGCAATTATAGGCACCCCTATGAATTGATATGAGAAATATATATTTGAAGTATATTCCCATTGATACTTAATTTTTTTTAGCACACCTGGGTGACTAAGAACAGGAAATTGTTCAACCATGACTTCCTGTTTCACAGGGGTATAAATATGAGGTAGCACATAGGACAAATTCCCTTAGTCATTCATAACAATGTTAAGACCAAGGAATATAGCTGTGATGTGCAGCAAAAGGTTGTTGAGCTACACAAAATGGGAAGTGGCTATAAGAAAATAACACAAGCATTGAAAATGCCCATTTCCACCATCAGGGCAATAATTAAGGAGTTCCAGTCAACTGGGAATGTTATAAATCAACGGTAAATTGAACGCATGTCTATATTGTCTCAACACACTGTGAAGAGGATGGTTCGAGTGGCCAGAAAATATCCAAGGATCACAGCAGGAGAATTGCAGAAGTTAGTTGTGTCTTGGGGTCAGAAAGTCTCCAAAACTATAATTGAAGTCACCTACATCACCACAAGTTGTTTGGAAGGGTTTCAAGAAAAAAGCCTCTACTCTCATCCAAAAACAAAATCAATCATCTTCAGTTTGCCAGACACTACTGGAACTTCAAATGGGATTGGGTTCTATGGTCAGATGAAACCAAAATGAAACTTTTTGGCAATAAAGACCAGAGGTGGTTTTGGCGCACACAGAGAGGTAGCCATATGGAAAAGTACCTCATGCCCACGGTTAAATATGGTGGTGGCTCTTTAATGTTTTGGGGCTGTTTTTCTGCCAGAGGACCTGAACATTTTGTTAGGATACATGGCATCATAGACTCTATCAAATATCAACAGATATTAAATGAAAACCTGACTGCCTCTTTCAGAAAGCTTAAAATGGACATGGTTGGATCTTCCAGCAGGACAATGATCCAAAACATTCACCAAAATCAACACAAAAATGATTTACTGACCACAAAATCAAGATCCTGCCATGACCATCCCAGTCCCCTGACTGAAACCCATAGAAAACCTGTGTGGTGAACTGAAGAGGAGAGTCCACCAGCAGGGAACTCGAAATATGAAGGATCTGGAGAGATTCTGTATGCAGGAATGGTCTCAGATCCCTTGCCATGTATTCTCCAACCTCATCAGGCATTATAGGAAAAGACTCAGAGCTGTTATCTTGGCAAAGGGAAGTAGCACAATGTATTGACTAAAAGGGTGCCAATAATTGTTGCACACCTATATTTAACAAAGTATATATATATATATATATATATATATATATATATATATATATATATATGTGCTTTTTTTTTCTTTTTGATAAACCTGTGTTTTGTTTGCAATTGTTTAATATCCATGAGAGAATTTTTTTAACAAAAGATAAAAAGATTAAACAATAAAGACAGTTTTTCATAGCCTTCTTTTCCTCATAATTACCAAGGGTACCAATATTAGTGGAGGGCACTGTAATATATATATATATATATATATATATATATATATATATATATATATACACCGACATGTCTCTGGAAACTGCTGAAAACTGCCAAGTTTCCTTCGGCTCACTCCATTATTCATTATATTTGTATAGAGATTAGCGTCCGTGTCTCCTCGAGCCGTCTCATCTGTCAATTAGGCAGAATTCTATGGAGAAGGTGACGGAGCGCTCGGAGATTTTATTAGCCACCTTTTTAATTAGGCCATGCCGAAGTGAAAGGTAAACTGTGTACGGAGATTTGTCAGACAGTAAACATTTTATGGTCTAATTTGCTAAAAGGTCAAGGTAGTGGACTGTGTCGATGTCAAAAATGTCTCGAAAATGTCAAAGTGCCAATGGACCTTTTGCGTTCCCTCTTCAGATCCGAGGAACTGGAGTGTGTAAAACGAAGCCTTCGTTATCAAGAAGGAACCTACACTGTGGTGTGTGCAGTATAATTAAAATAAACACACACACACACACACACACACACACACACACCTAAGCCTTGCTTATGTGATTCCCGTCTTGCCAGCAATGAGCTAAACGTGAATGAACAAATGATGAAGCCAGCTTTGAAGAGGATATGATCTGAATAAATTGGGTTTTGCACTCAAATTCAATTTATAGACAGGAATAAGATTTGGAAAAGTTGCTGCACTAGGTTAAAGCACTAACTAATGCTCCTCCACGTTTCCCTCCGCAAGCTCTTCGTCTTTGGCTCTATAACTATTCGGTTCGGAGTTCAGAAGCAAAATACTTGTAATTCATGAGTGGATTTCCAAAAAACAGCCCAGCATGGGCTGCTCTGCTTTCCACAAGGTTAACATCATAAATGGAAACCTTTATTAAAATTCCATTTCCACACTGAAGAGTTTCCCGGTTTTGTCCAGAGCCAGGGCTGTGGTTAGCACTGGCAGAGTTCAAGACATGAGGAAGAATTCACATTTTTTTAAATAGTGCTCAATCACTCGGCCGGCGCCATGGCCAATCAGAGTGCCTTGGTGATGTGATGGAGGCAAGAGATAATGTTCAAGGAAGGATTGTGGGTGTTGGGTTTGATGTGGGCACTAACAGGAAAATAACATTCATTTCATGTCATCATAAGGTTTTTGCATGTGATTACAAGAAAAAATTATTATTTATGTTAGAATGTAACAGGTGAACGTAAATTTAATTAATTTGATTGAAATAACACAAATGAATCAGGCAGGGGGGAAATCACATGTGAAAATAAATGAATCGTGATAAAATCACTTGAAAACAAAATAAATCATTGAAAAACAATATGAATCGAGTAAAAAATCTTTTGAAAATAAATGAATGAATCATTTGGGGGGGGGGAAATCACATGAAAACAAATGAAGAAAAAAATCACATGTGAAAAGAAAAAAAATACATGGCAAGCAAATGAATCATATAAAAATGAATCATGTGGACAAAAAAAACACATGAAAATAAAAAATAACACATTCCCTAAATGTGAAAAATGTCTGAAAACCGTATGTGAATCATGTGATTATTCATATGGAAAAGTCATGTGACTTCTGTAAGGGGGTGTGTTTGCAACAACATTAGAAACATGTGAAACTTACCTGTACCATTCCCAATTGGCTGTAAAGTGGCATCAGGCACCATACTGTCAAAGTCATCCTTCAGTTCCTCTGTAGAGAGAAAAAGAGCGAGTCAAGGGACTGAGAGGAATGAAAAAGTGGTGTTTTTTTCTCTGGTCAGAAACAGAGACCAAGACAGAGATTTTACCACATGCAGCACAACAAGGAAAAAAGTCCACCTGAGCATACTGTATGGTACACAACAAATTTAACTCATTACATGACGCCTCGCCAATATCTTTAATGCATGCCATGTTGGACGAAGGGGCAGAACCTCAGGTAGGACGGACATAAATAAAACAGCCACATGAATAAACTGTCCCATAAACCCAACTCAGGGGATTTTTCTTGGCGAGGGTGAGGACAACAGCGCATTGTCAGAGTCCTGGAGACAATTAACTTAGGGAGTCCTTCTTCGGTCCTTCCGGTCTGGCGTTAGAAATTAAATCAAGGTATTTCCGAGAAGACGGAGGCTGTAATAAATATTGCCATGCCTTCCCTGGCCTCTCATGTGACCATTACGCATAGTGCTGAGCAGGAAAATACTGCTGGGTTATGGGGTTTTTTTTGTTAGTTTGTATGTTTGTTTGTTTTTATAATCAAAACCTGATATATGGATGATTAAGAAAGCAGGATATATTAATTGAAAAGTTTCATTTGCAAGTGTAGATCATTAATATATGAACGAAGCACAGAACTCAAGACAATGAATAAAAAAAATAAAATAAAAACTTATAGAAAGTTCTTATAAAATTATGGTTTTATAAAGCTACAAACAAACTGTTAATCAATTAGGGTTAATTTATTTAAAAAAAAAAAAACATTTTAAAACTTGCAGGACAGAATGTAAAAAGAATTAGGTGTTTGTGTAGTTTCTTAGAAGCTCAGAGAAATAGTGAAACGAAGAGAGCGAGCTAGAGAGAGAGAGAGAGAGAGAGAGAGAGAGAGAGAGAGAGAGAGAAAGTGAGCAAGAGACCTTACACTGTAATCTGTTACTGTAATAAATAGATAGATACTGTAAAAAGCATCACATACTGACATAGTCTTTCACATTTTATATAGCTTGGTAGCGAGATTAGTGCTGCATCTCAGGCTCGCCTACTTATACTATGTACTAATAGTATGTACATACTATTTTTGTGAAGAAAAAGTACATACATTTGAGTGTGTAGCAAAACAGTATGCAAGTACTGGGACATACTAACACATTGTGTAACGGAAGAGAACGTTCTTGCTTAGTTACCGTAAACAAACTCCTCACTGCATTTCAGCTTTTCTTCATTCATTATTTCTGATATAATTGATACATTTTGATACATTACATTTAGATTTATACATACTGAATGTTGAACTTTGCAAAAATACTAAAAACAAAAAAAATGCTTGAGCAATCTCAGCTTCAACATAGCCAGCAGTAGCAGCTATATTATTTATTTTTGCCCATGTTTATAGTTAACGTGACAAAGAGAAGTTGCTTTTTGATAACCATGCCATTAAGTTTGTTGTGTTTTATTTTATTAATTTTTATAGAGATTTTGGACACTGTCACATGACCAGCATCTACACACCTGTGGTCAGAAGGATATCCAGTCTTATGAATCAAAGGATATTAGCATTTGGACCTCCATTGGGACATATTAAAGAGATGACGCACCTTAAAATGTACAAAAATGATCCATAAGGTCTATTAAATAAGCTTTAAGGCCCAAATTACTTGTAGAAAATGCAGTATGTGCAGAATGAAGTTGCTAATGAAAATGACGAGAGGTCAGAGAGAACAGAGCTGTCCTCCAGCAGGAGGAAGACGTGGTCTATGTTATACCATCTCTCTGCACACACAAACACACACACACATACACACACACGCACACACACACACACGTCTCACGTTTATCTGGGCAGAAAGGTTTATAGTTGTCAGTGTGTGAGAGAGACCTGTGTGTCTGGCTCCTGTGTCTGAGAGGAATAAATCAGCACTGATCCATCAGGTCAGGAGAGACAGAAAAAGAGGGAGGAAAAGGCCAGTGTTCAGCTTCCCTCCGTGACCCCGGTGGTGTCGGCCGCCATTTCTCACCCCCGTCACCAAACACTCCCTACCTAACAGCACACGCTGTGTTTCTTTTCAAAACATTCCCCTTCTTTACGGCCGGTTAGTGCTGGAACCCTGCTCTGCAAAAACACACGGTTCCCTCGCTTTTGTTATTCTCCTGCAAAAAAAATAATAATCTCGGCCTGGCCCGAAAAGAAAAGCAAGAGAAGGTGAAGAGAGAGAAAAGAAAGAAAGAAAGTGCCAAAGAATGCAGGTGATTTATTTCAAAACAGGGCGGCTGAGATAATGATGTCACGCTTTCCAGCACACCGTGTGAAGTGCATTGTGGGATGGAAGAATATCAAGGACGGTGGTGGTGGCTGATTTGGTTAGAAGAGAGAGAGACAGAGAGAGCGAGAGTGAGAGAGAGACCAACACAAATGGACAGAGAGACACACAGACCAATTGAGGGAGAGTGAGACCAATTGTGAGATATAGAGAGACACACAAACACAGGCAGTGTGAAAGAGAGACACAAACATGGAAAGATCAAGGGAAACACACACACACACAGGCAAAGAGAAAGAGAGACACAGACATGGAGAGATTGACACAGAGAGAGAGACACACACACCCACAGAAAGAGACAGATAGAGACAGAAAGCAAAATAGCAAACGAGACAGACAGGCAGACAAAGATGGAGAAACATACTAAGAGATGGTGAGAGAAGAGGGATAGAGAGAGAGACACAAAGAGAGAAAGAACCCAACAAAGAAAGAGACACTCACACACGCAGATGCACAGAGAGAAACAGAGAGAGAGAGCGAGAGAGAGAGAGATTAAAAAGGAGGGATAGAAAGAGATAAAGGCATAAACAGAGAGAGACAGATAGATATAGATGCACACAGAAAGCGAGAGAGAGATTAAAAAGGAGAGCGAGAAAGAAGGAGAGAAAGAGATAGAGGCATAAACTGAGAGAGAGACAGATGGATAGAGATGCAGAGAGAGAGAGAGATTAAAAAGAAGGAGAGACAGAAAGAGAGAGACATAAACACAGAGAGACAGATAGAAAGAGATGCAGAGAGAGAGAGAGAGAGAGAGAGAGAGAGAGAGAGAGGGAGAGATGTTGGAGAGAGTCTTATCTCAAACTTGAGCTATGTACTGAGGTTCCACTGCAGACACTGAGGCACCGAAAGAGTGAAAAAAAGCCGGAGAGAGTGAAAGTGGCGGTGAATTTAAGCAAGAGGGAGGGATTGCTTCCTTCACCCAAAGCTAATGAACTTCTCCCCTGCCTTTCAGATATGTCGCTCAGGTTTTATCTCTCACACACACACAAACACACACACATACACACATACGCTATCTCCGAGTTGCAACACAGCTGAATCTCAGACACTACGGCTCCGAGAGCTTTTATCAAATTAACCAATACTCTCTGAAACAGGCACTTGTTTATCTTTCATGATTTACAACCTTTGAAAAAAAATGAAATTACAGTCACGAAGCGGAACCCCTCTCCAAACTCCTCCTCGAAAAGGAGGGAAAATTGCGCGGGAATATTGCAAATAATGATCACGGATCGTCTCCTGGAGGGAATTTGGAGTTAATAACGTTAATAACGCCAGTAAGGCAAGCTCCTCCTCTGTAAATGGCCACATTATTTGGAGCGTATTAAATTTTTAGACTCCTGAACGCTCCCTCTCTGCCTGGCCTGCACACAGCTAGTTCATTAGCAAAAATGAATAGCCGAGCCTGGCTCATTTAAATGGGGCTGTCTTCCACCGGCTCTCGCCACACTCCGTTTCTGTCACATGCTTCCAAGAATCATTGACTCTTATTATACATGTAAATGGCTATCATAAAAATAAAAATTTCATTTAAGATTGTTAACGACTTTTTTTTTTTTTTCTGCGGCAGCAGCCTGGCTTCCTTTAATGATTACCCTCTCCCCCTAATTAAAAGTATTTATCTCTCAAGCATCCATGACTGCCGCTCGCTCGCCAATGACGCTTGCAGGAAAAAATGTACAAAGTTTGCCGGGTCTCCCTCGTCCTAATGTGGCGATAATTACAAATGAGGGTGTCAGGGAACTCCAAATATCTCACACTCACTGAATCTGAACGTACATTTAAAGAGAAATGGTTAGCTCTGGCTCTAATTAGGAAGTAAGTTCTTGGTACAAATCTTTTTTTTTAGGCATCGGTCCCAGTCAGAAATGTCATTCAATTCTTCAGCAAAAAATAAGAAATTAATGTCAAATTTGCCTCCTGGATATGGAATAACTTAAACAAGTTCACAAAACTTGGAGGCACTAACTACATCTAAATGAAAATACATAACTTTTACAGACTTTTTTGTTTTTAAAAGATTTTTACTTTTCATACGTTACAAGATCTTAATAAAATTCTATAACAAACTCTGCAGTATCGTGTGTTCTTCGTGTCTAAATAATACGATGAAGATCCTGTTACGATAGACGTGTGATTTAAGAAATCATTAATAATCATGATGCAGATCGTAAATCAAAAAACAAGCATTTATTGTATGTTATGTCTGGAGCAATGTTTTGTCTGGAGATAATACGTTTGTAGCCATTTAAAAATAGCTAAAAAGTAGCTTGAGGAAATAAGGATATTTCTTCCATCCTTTAGCATGCATGGTAGCTTTGCCACTTTACAATCAATAAAACAAATGTTTATGTTTTGTCACTTACGTACATGTTGCTGTCCTGTAAGTAGGTGTTTTATCGTCATACGATGTGCAATTTTTGTCCACGCCACCTTAAAATCTTACATTCTAAACCTTTTGTGTTTATGGACAATGTTTATATTCTAACCAGTGATAATCTCAATTCCTGCCACTCTGTCACTAGGAAAATGAAAGGGGTGTGTTCAATAGGGAAGGGGTGGGGCTTGTGACACAAAGTAGGAGCTGAAAAAGAAAGAACTGTACCTGTACCGTCGACTGAGCTTCTCAGAATGTCGTTCTCATTCCATACGTGCTCCACGCCACTGTCCCGCATTTCGTCTTCCTCGTCATCAATTTTCGTCATGAGGGCATGGCCCAGTCTCGGGGATAGCGGAGCTGCTGGCTCGTGATTGGCCAGGCTGGCTGGACTGGCGGAGCCGTTCAGTAAACCGTCCTCCTCGGACACCAACAGCTTGTCTTCTTCATCTGTCTCGGATCCGGTCTCCACTACGTTCTCATAGTTTAGCACTGAAACACAGAGGGTACATTTTTAATCGAATGACTATGAGGTCAAAAATGAGTCATGTAAATATAACATAACATAACCTGACACGAGTGTATACATGTGTGTGTGTTTGTGTGTGTTGCATTATGTGTGTGTGAGCAACCAGCTGCTACTCTGACGCACCAAAATAGCCTGAGATTCCAGAGAGCTACACCTTTCACACATGCTTCACATTCACATTCCATCAGATGTAAATATATCATTAATATCCCTTCGTTTCATCAGTAAATTATTTTGATGATTTCTGTGTAATTCTGGTTTCTGAGTGTGTTTATATCTGAATATATTTGCCATTCAGGTGGAGGTGTTTTCTTCCGTTTTATCACTTTCCTCCATGCCTTTCCTTACAATGAAAAATCTCTGAAAATATCTCAAAATATATGATAATGTCAGCAGTGTCACTGACAAGTGAGTGACAAAAGCAGGTCTTAAGGGCTTTCCTCTCTTCAGTAAAGGAAAAAAAAAAAGGTCCAAATGCCTGAATCTTAAAATGTCTGCAGGCTAAAGCAGGAAACTTTAACTTCTCATTCATCCAATGACCTGCATTTAAAATACAAGCACAAAAAAAACAATGGAGATATCTAGTAGACATTAGAGATAGAAAGCGAGGCTCATCTTTGGAATACAATCAACCATGAAGCCATGACATCATGGGAACCAACAAAAGGGAAAAACAGTGAAACAGAGAGTTTTCTGAGCTGGCCCTGCACTCTGCAGTTGCTCGATAAAGCAAATCAGTTTGCAGAAAAGCATGAGGCCTGATGCCAACCACTGAAAAAGAAAAGAGGGAAAATAATTATGTCGCTAACTTTTTCTCAGACTTGACTTTTTCGTCACATATCAGCCAGCCCACTGAATAAAACTCTCACGGATGTGAAAAGCAAAAAAAAAAAAAGGGGGGGGGGGGTGAAAAGCATAGGCTTTCTTACCGTTCCCCTGTGGACAGAAAAGATTACACCACGCATATCTGTTCATAACATGATCTTTGGCTAATCCGCCGGCCCGCACTTGCCTTCCGAACAACTGCACAACAGGTGCAAATTAAAATGAAAACAGCGACGGAGCCGAGGCCAGAGGCATCCGCTGACCTGGGCTGAATACCAATTGACGGAGGAAACAAAACCTTTTCAAGAGGTGTGACCACAAGGGTTTAGGCAAGTTCAGACTGGGTAATGCCCTCACTGATAGAGAGGGGGTAGATGGAACAAAAAAAAAAGAAAGAAGACAAAAGAAGAGAGGGGGGGTTGAAGGAAGAATGGACGACGAGAAAGGAAAGTGAGACATTCAAAACTTGATGTGTGGTCCAGATATACCTTAGGCGCGATTGATAATGTGCTCCTTTTACCCCTCCCCTCTTTCTTTTTGCCCCGTGCCCACCCCTCCACCTACTCTGACAGGGATTTTAACTCTTTCCCTGCCTGGCGGCGGACAGGCAGTGTTTTTTTTTTTTTTTTTTTGCTTTGTGGGGTTTGTGTGAGGTTAGGGCACAACACAAAGGAACGGGGGGCCTGGTAAGCCCTGGGCGCAGCCCCCCTTCTACACCACCCCCTTCCCTCTCAAATACTGATCCACAGGCTGAAGTGAAAGAGCTGCGAGCCAGAAGATGGCTGAATGAAATTATCTAAGGCTGGACAGGTTTAAAAAGCTTTCTTTTATTTTTCCACACATACACACACAGTGACAGAGCAGGACAGGTTTCAGTGGGTTGGGAAGACTCCGAATGACTCATTGATGACAGGGCAATGGGGTCTGAGCTTAATATTCTGGGATGAAGAGCGAGGAAAAAAACAGAGAGCATAACGTCAGAGGAAATAAATACGAGAAAATCGGAATGATCTGTTGAAAGTAATGAAGGAATGCTTCAACACAAGGTCGAAAGGATAAAAGCAGACATGAATGCACATACAGAAAGGAAAACTCCACCCTGAAACACATGAAATATGTTATCCAAATCTTTTTTATTTAATTAGACGTTGGTGCAAGAATGTAATGCAGATAGAAAATGTTGTTACGGCAGAGACACAGCAATCTACAGCAAATGACTGCGGAATTAGCGTTAAAGTTGAATCTTTGGAACCTTATCCATATGAGCAGATTGTACAAATGAGGAGGACTGAGAGATGGACAAACCAAATGATTAAAGTACTGCTGCATCGCTCTCTTTTGACAGAGATGACGCAATGACTAAATCCGACTTGCACCACTATTTGCAGGTAGTCAAAAGGCATTCTAGGTAATGTAGGAAACTGTTAACCAAAGTGAGCACCATTTAAACCAAAAACAAATATGTTACACAATTAAAGAAGATATATCATGTTTTATACTAAATATTGATATACAAGTCATTTAGAGTCAATTTAAATTCTTGGGGAAAATGCAGGAAATTGAGCTCTTTACATGTTTCCAAATAGCACTCAACATCATTATTGCTTTTTATTGGTATACAATCTTTACTTATTGGTTGTAAATGGGTTATTATTCATTTTCAGTGCTTTAAAAATTGTACTTCCTGCATTACAACGAATAAGGGTCCAATGTTTGAGTATTAGTGTAGTGGTGTGAGTTATTAGTCTGAGCACCAGAACACACTTAAATCTTAAATGTTTGTTAGTAGATGAGTCATAAAAACTGACACAGACAGTGAGAGAGAGACAGAGAGAGAGAGAGAGAGAGAGAGAGAGAGAGAGAGAGGAAAAAAGAGAGAAAGAAAATATAAAGAGTGTCATATTGAGCAGAAGTTAAAATCTGCCAGCAACTTAGTACTTACTGTTGGACGTTTTGAAAAGAATGAACAATAATGGCGGGGGAGGGCATAACTTTGCTAATTCAGACAAGGAACGAGGAAAAAAATTTTACTCAAGAGTGTGTGTATTGTTTAAATGGCATTTCTGACAGACAGCCATTCCTCGGCTGGCATTGTGCACTTCAACACAATAATTCCAACCTGCTAATGTCACCACGGCCATTATTTCTGTTCCTCACCTCTCTGCTAATCAATCTTTTGTGTTGCTAGTGGCGAGAGACAAAGAAATGATAATGTTTACTTCTCGGCTAAGTTCTCCTCAGATGACAAGCTCTATTTGGTTCTGCCTCATCCAAGTGTCAGCCGCAACAAAGGCAATTATGCCTGCCATTCTCCGTCTGATGCTACCTGTTACGTCTCGCGGCTTTTCTCTCCTGCTTTTGATCTCGAGTAAATAAAAGGAACATCTCTCACTCGAATGCTACAGATAATTAAAATGACACCCTTAATTGCCCCAGTCTCAGTTAATGCTAGGCTTAGCGCTCCCCATCGTAACCTATTCACGGCGCTCATATTGGCCTGTCAGTTAGACGGTACACAGGGCAGACGCTAATGACATGTATTGTGCATTTGGTATTGATTATGATGACTAGCGCCTCAACGAGAGGCTAGCAGTTTTCTGAGGTAAGGTTCTTGAAAAATGAAAATAGTGAATAAAAAAATAATTTAAAAAATAGACAATATTTGGTCTGAACAGTCATGTGAGGGTTTTGTGGAAATTCAGCACCATTAGCAGGGAACACAAGTGATCATAAAATCATTTAAGGCTGAAAGTGGAGGGAATTGTGCCTTTTGTCTGAGTATTTGACTCTCAAAAGAATGCCATTGCTCTCTTTTTTCGCCTTTTAAGTCTTGCAGGGCACGTTCATTCACTTGTGTGTATATCAAGTCATGAATGGTTACGAATATAATACATAAACCCATAAATGTGACAAAACATAAAACTGAGGAAACGACAAAGCCAAATAAAGCTATTCAGACCTAAAGCAGCTACAGGCAATGGATAATAAAAACATCACTTATCCATTTCTTACCTGTTAGCCTCAGTAAACCTGACAAGACATAGCAGTGTTACAAGGGGCAATGTGAATATCATTAGAATGTAACCTGGAAGAATTCCAGACTATTTAATCAAAGCAGACAGTCCAATAACGTCTTGTCTTGCATACCTTTACCACTGCTCCTCTTGTCCTGAAAAATGCTCTTGTAAACTTCTGTGCAGTTAGTGTCTCCCTCCCTACACTCTCCTTAACTACAATCCAACCTGGGGGCATGGTTTCTTTCAAACACCCAGTGTAGATCCAGATCCAGGGGAAGGCTTGCCCCGATGCCCAGACAACGGCCTCTGGTTATGGGAGAGCAGGAGTTCAGAGCTCCCCTGTGGTTGAGAAGTGATGGAGCTATTCCTGGATGTTCTGCCTGCTGGAGCAGCTGCTGTGTGTCAGTGGGGGTAATAGGTGAGGACGGTAACCCTATTGGAGGATAACTATGCCCTCTCCTGCTTGTCTCATACACACAGATCACCTGAATGGCTCAAGGGGGGGTCACAATGTGTGTGCATGTGTGTGTGTGTGTGTGTGTGTGGGTAATTCTGTGTGCCAATGGGAACGGGGATGTAAATGCATTAAGGTGGACGTTAATGCTAGCTATTCGGTAAGCAATGAGAGTAAACTGTCATCAATTCCTTTCACAACAGTTTTTTGAATGGGAACGCTCATGAATATTTGGTCTGCTATCAAACTAAGCCTTTAACTTTTCAACCAAAGACTGTCTATGCATATATTGCCAAACCCTTCATTATATATATATATATATATATATATATATATATATATATATATATATATATATGTATGTATGTGTGTGTGTGTGTGTGTGTGTATGTATATAATGTCCTACAACTGTATAAGAAAAAAAAGGTCGGTCTTGAGAAAGTGAAATGGGGAAAAAGGACACTGGCCAAAACTGAACAAAAGAGCAAAGCTGCCCCATGGATGCTGAAGAAACCAGTGAAGTGTAAAGCAAACCAATGCAACTCTGGAGTGTTTCAGAGCTCTTGTGTGTGTCAGCAAGGGGGTTGTTATGTTCAATCATTTTTACCACAAGGCAGCCAGCTACGGTAGCCGGACCCTAATTGAATTAAAGTCCCGTTTATTTGCTGAGGCCGAAGCAACAGGCTGGAAAAAAAAGACCGAAAGCTCGGAGCTTTGCTTGGCTGCTTGGCTTCTCGGCTCGGTGGCCTGACTCTCCTTCTCTAGTCGTCCTGCCCGAGTTCGCCATCTGTACTCACTCACACACACATGCTCCTGGCCCAGTGTCCCCCACCTCCCAGACATGGGAGCCAAAAAAAAAAGAAAAAAGAGAGAGACAGAGAGAAAAAGAGAGAGAGAGAGGCTGAAGCATACAAAAGCTCCCTCGGCTGCCCCCAGGACCAGCACTGGAAAAAATAGAAGAGCAGAAAAAAATTAAGAAGGCATAAAACGGTTGCCCAGGTGAGCGTAAGCGTACGTTTTTCCGGGTTTCCTCCTGTGCTGACATCCGTCAAGCAAAGGAAAGGTTAAAATTAGAAAATTTAATTTATTTGATAATTTCCCAGAATAATTAGAGTTAATATGGGTTAATTAATATGCAAATCTCTGAGCAGATGTTCGACAGAGGAGTCTTGCACAGGGTAGCAGTCTGCTCTCTCTCCTCTCTCTCTTTCTCTCTCTTGCGTGCTTTTGGCTGTCACTTACTGGCCGTAATTGCTGTAACTAACTAAATACACACAAAACCTTTAGCAGAGTTTAAAGGGAAAAAAAGCTCTCAGTCTGAACTGTCGGAAAGCCGCTACTTTCATCGCACAAAGACACACACTTGTTATTTTCCCGCCTCTGAAAAGCTCTTTTATGCTTCAGCCATTTTCAAGGCGAACGCTCAGGATACTTCATATTTTCTTTTTTTCTGGGCCTTGTTTATTTCATAAATGTGTATAAATAGAAAAGATGCGGGGACTGAATCGAGCGACGAGTGCAGAGACACCTGGTCCCTGGTGTTCGTTGTATCTGGGTTGTTGATGTCTTCCCACCTAAATCTGTTCTCATTGTGGAGTGTGTGAGCAAGGCAGGCAGATCTGGCAGCGGCGTGCATGAAAGGGAGTGTGAAATGGTGCTTGACTCGCCTGAATCAGGTCGCCCATCAAATATTTACAACTCCAAAAAAAAAAAAAAAAAGTGCTCAGCTGCAATTGGGACTGAGCTGCAATTCGCTGTCACTGACTCTGGATCAGAGAGCACTGAGTGCTAATGAACATAGTGCTTTAAACATATGAAATTAAAGGACAAAAGAACTGAGGTCAAAATAAATAACATGAGGAGGAAAAATGAGCTTTTATGATGCTTCAGATTTCCAAATATAAAGGCTTATTAACTGGTAATTACATGGGAAATGATGCAAAGTGATTAAAGTGATATTACATTATGTAAGAGTGCTAGGAGTAAAAGTGTGAAAGCATGTATAGAGGGAAAAAATGGAAATAGATATGACAGCAGAATTAAATGAATCTTTTTCAAACAGTCATTTAACATAAAAATGGTTGTGTAATAGTCAAGTGTTCACATAATATTTCTAAGATACTATCTTGTTCTATATAGCTGTGGTTCTCAAAGTGGGATCTGTGATTTTGTTTTTATTTTGTCACAACCCACCATTACCAAATTTATTATTAGGGGTCCAAGCACAAGATTATTATTATTGATTTTTTTTTTAAAGTGATTAGACTAATTGACAGGTCATTTGAATCGAATAAATTTAATCCAAACCCAAATATAACTGCACACCATGACTACTACACACTCCTATTTGAATAGTTAGACCATGTTTGTAAAATAAATCAGCACCGGGAGGGGGGAGGGGGCTGTCTGTGGAATGTTTTTAACAGTTAAAAAAGTCCCTGGGTGCAAAAAGTTTAAGATCCCCTGCTATAAGGCACAAAGCTGTTGTGTGTTTTCTAAAAGTTTGCCATTGCTGCCAATCCCAGTTCACCCCCCACCACCCCCATCTCTAACAGAGATAGCATGGCCGAGTGCCATGGGTACACGCCTCTCCCACCTCCCCTACCAATGCTCTTTTACAAACTGGCACAGAGACAATCTCTCTATTCCTATCCTCCTCACACATACACACACACACACATACTCCCAGGTAGTGGAATGCGCTGACAGGGTCAGTGTGAGCTGTTGTTGATTTGATGCGTGTTGCAGCGGGCGCCAGATTGATAACGTACAGTCAGGTCTTATCAGCGAGTCGGCCTATTTAATAAGAGAGGACTCTGCTGATCTACTCACATCTCTCTCTTTCTATCTCCCTCTCTCTCTCTCTCTAATACACACACTCACAACAATGCACAAACCTAAAATAAACCATGAATATCAGTTTCCATTTTGTCACCCCATTTTTTGGACGTCGTCACACTTAAAGTTTAAAAATTCATTTTAGAGTTAGTATAGAGTATTAGATTGTAGGAAAAGATGAGTTTGTGTGAACATCCCATGTATGGCTCCCTTAAATGAACCCTTCCACATCCAACTAGTACACCAAAAAGAGAAGAAAAATATTCAAACTTACGGTTGAATCATAGAGCTGTGAAAACATGAAAGATTATGTGAATATTTTTTCTTATTCGTGCCATCGTCTTTAAAATTAAATGTAATTTTTTTTTCTTTTTTCGCATTATGGCTGTTTCAGTGGCCTTTAAAGAGTTACGCCTCAGACAACGCACAATGCACAACCACGTAATCACCTCTTAACTACACCACTTCTCATTGCAAATATGCATGCAAATATTCCCATCATAAATACAATAATACATTTGCTACTGAAATGAGTAATAGGCTGACCTGTTAATACTTGGCAAGGCCTGAATATAAAATGGAGTTTTGCAGCAGCCTGTTCTGTCACTAAAATGAATGTCCTTTTTTGGCGAGGATGTTCAGAGTAGAAATAAGCATTTTTACATTTTGTTTATCCTCTTGCTCAAGGCTCGTATGTCCCATTTTAATAAAAAGGAATCCATAAAAATAAATTAGGTGCGCTAAATATATGCAAATTCAAATGTAAGCAAATCAGGGGGAAATTATTTTTTTTTTCCAAAGCTGATTAAAAGCATTAATAAATCTAAATACACTATTGCTCCAATCTGATAGTGTAAATTTATTACACTTCCTGTAAGATTAATTAAAATGCTACAGTAACATATTGCACTGCCAGGGCAGATTACTGTGCGTTTTTGTTTAATAATGGCCAAGCCGGACCTCGGCTGTAATTATTCTCCATAACATGCCCGTTTGATCGTGATTTTCGTTATGGTGTGTATTTAATGGGATGAAACCCCAGACAAAAGGAAGCGTGTACACTCGTGCTGTAAGGTGGTTTCAGCAATTTTGCAGCTAGAGTATGAAAATGATATTCCTTTAATGTTGAATTCAAAAGCCCATTTTGTGCTTCCCACATAACTTTTAAAAACCTTTTTTTTACAAGCCGCCTAAACTATCAGGCAGACTCTGAGATAAGGGAGGGTGAAAATAACACGTCGAGCTGGTCAAGGTTGCGCCGCATTCCTCCGCAAACAGCTCAGAACAACCTTTTGAAAAGCTGCAACATTTATCTAAGGAACACTGAGCGAGCACCTGAAGATCAACATTATCAGGCTGTCACTGACTCCTGACCAATCAAAACACAGAGGTATGTAAAAACAAAATGTGTGTGTCCTCGCGTGTTTATTATTTTTTTTCTACAAGCTCCACAGCCAAGTGGCGAAGTGGCAAATGAAAGTGTCAACGCAAACAAACACAGAAACAACACAGGCTTGGGAAAGACCATTAAATATGCACAGGGTGGTTATTTATGATCTGATCACTAACACTCGCACCTAAAACACCTTCTGGCAGAGCCAATGAAAGGAAAGTTTAATTCATCAACTTTATGTTGTGGAGTAATGAAGACGCATTTTTGTGCATATGAATGAAAAAATAAATAAATTTGTTTAAAAAGTGTGACAGCCAAGAATTTATTTAAGAAATGAGACAAGGGTTGGCTGGTAAAGATGCCATTTTGGACCTCTTCCAAGTTCGAGCAAAACCAGGTCATAGTCTGGGGACTCATTGTGGAGCCGAATATTCTCGATACGTTTTGAGCACAATGAGAGGACAAAATCGGTGTGAAGGCACATTTTCTGAATAGCATCTGTGCTCCAGGCTGACGAAAGTCGATTAGTGTCATAAAACTCTGCCAGTGCTGAAGCCGGGGGGTCAGGAGGGGCGGGGAGAGGGTTTAAAGGGGGTCAGATCAGTGTGTGTGTGTGTGTGTCTGTGTGTGTGTGTGTGTGTGTGTATGTGTGTTGGGGGATAACTTGATGTGAGGATGGGGGGCAGAAGTCCGCAGATGGTGTAAAGATCAGAGGGGGACTATCCAGGTGAGGGGCTCAGCCCCCCTGGCCAGTCCAATCTGAGCAGCTCATTCAGATGCTAATGAGGGAGTAAAGCACATCTGTTCCCCCCCTACCAGGCTGGATCTTTGTCACCTGAATAGCTTCCCCACCAGGTATCAAACAAGCAGCAGGAAACAGCCCCTTTTCATCCTGCTACCTCCACTCTCCAATCAGCAAATGAGGCCCTGGTGAATCCAGGAGCCCCAGAGTTCTCCCACTCCAAGCCAATCGCACCTGACACTGTTACACTCCCCAATGGGCCCATGCTATAGACATAGTTGTGCAGTGTTAAGCTTCACTACCCCAATAAGTATACTCCAAACCTTAACCTCCCAATTGCCCCATGAACCAACCAACACAGGTTTACCTTATAACCCTCTTTCCTACAACATGGTAACCCATTTGTCATAACACCTACCAACCAGACCAGCCTACACTTACCTTACAACACACTAACCTGTAACATGTATCACCAATACAACAACCAAACACTTTTTTTTTTACCTCAACCAAATGAACACACGTTCACCCTACTTCCTGTCAGTCCAGTTGTTATCTGAATCTAAGCAATACATTTTTAACCTACTTTCCTGCAACAACCCTAACCCTAACCCTCCCATCTGAACCCAACAGTTGTTTATTGTACACCTTACTAACCTTACCTCAACCACACTAAACACACCCTACTAACTTCCAATATAACACCACATCCATTATGTCATCCACCTCTCATCTCTTCTGAACCAAACCAACATGGCACAGGCCCTGGTAACCTTCAAAAGGCCAAGCCATTCATACCAGCATCTTATCTTCTACAAAAACATCTTCTGATGCATTGCCAACATAGCAGCTTCTTCTAAGAAGAGAAGGAATCCTGTGAAGGTGTGTGCTCAGAGCAAACCTCAGTGCACCAGGCAAACAGAAGTTCTTACCGAATCTTATTACTAATGCATGAAGCAGGTGCATGTAAACACATTCGGAGCAGTTTTGTCGGCATCATTTGTGCTTTTTTTCCTGTTACCACCCCCTCTTCTGTATCACCTACCTTTTCACCGCCTGCTTCACAAACACACACCACATATTTAATTAGCCTCTGCTGCGAAGAGCCACGTCTCTCTCACAGAGAAGAGTTGCGGTTTCCAGCTCTGTGCTGACGACCTGAGACAGCACCCCCCCCCCCCAACACACGGCATACTGAGGGGGAACCTCCTGCTGGTCTTTCACATGCTAAACGCACCTTTCTAAAGCTTAATCTTCAGGCTGGCCAGTTAAACAAAACGGCCCCCTATACGTTTATTGCACAACAGAGGCTGTTAGCATGACAAAGGCCGCTCATATCCATCTTGCCATTCTGAAAGCGCGACTCTACTCAAATTTACGGCACATTTGGACACTTTTTTTTGCAGAGACAATGAAGTAGTTTATGGAATGGCCGAGTTTATGCACATTTCTACAAATTTTCCAAGCACTAGCAAACATGTTGGCAATGGCACAAAAACAACACCAATTTTCTTCTTGGGTACACAATACATGATATCCATGCATGTCCCCTTACATAATTGAGTAGATTCTTTTCACTTGGGCTGTGGTGGGATTCCACACTGGATTTCAGGATGTAGAAAAGGAAATTTTGATCTAAGGTTTTTCTTTCCTCTCTTACCTTCTCTCCACCAAGGAGCCCATGGGTTTATTCTCCCCGTGTTTCCATCAATCTGCTTCTTTTTTGATCAGGGGCATGAAAGCTGGAGCTTCTGTGAGCGCCGGGTACCTGGGGTATGGCTAGGTGCTAATTAGCGCAGCAGGATAATTGATGTGTAGATTACACTGTGAACAAATGCCTCGACTTGTTTGTTCTTCTCACTTTTCCTAGCCCCAACCCCGTTCACTCCCAGCATCCCCCTCCACCTCCTTACCTACACCCTAATGAACAATTTACCTGCCTTGTTAAGACCATGCTAATGCAGACAAAAGCAGTCACATAACATAGAAATGATAAAGCAACTAGGGGGGTTGATTGCTGGGTGGTGAGGAGAGTATTTCCCTCAGGTAACGGTACCTTTCAGAACACTCGATTTACACAAACACACATGATCCTGACCTGCAGAAATGCCTTTGCTGAGTGAGAGGCTTTACAGAAAACAGAAGAAGAAGAAAAAGAAAAACCTGCAGCAGCTCAGAGAAAAAAGGAAACAATTTCTAAATGAAAGGGCATGCCATTAGAGCTCCAATGGGCCTCCATTGTTATGCCCCTATAATGCCATTTCCTTCATCTTTTGTTTTTGGGAAGCTATTATTAGCCCACCTCTCACAGCTGTGAATACGTTCAATAGGGCTTGAATTTGGTCATTAACAACTGAATATCAGCAAACACATTTCGCGGAGCCCCTGCCACTGCTAATAAACTAATAATGAGTCCGACTCTAATTGGGAAATGCAATGAAGACTCTGAGAAAAGATGCCTGAGGTAGCGTGAGAGAAAGAGAGAGAGAGAGAGAGAGAGAGAGACAGTGAGAGAGAAAGAGAGAGAGGACAGGTCATTATGAGGACAGATGTAGAGAGAAAAAGGTGAACAGTTGAATCGTCGCCTCCGCGCACTTCTCGTGGACACCGGTAATCCGTCTCCGACTAGTTTACAAGTTAAACACATTATTGTCATTATGGACTCCCTTATAGCAGAGCTCAGCGGGAGTACAAACACACACACACATGCACACTGAGGTATCTATGCCTGCGAGCCATCACACCGATTAGCAGCCGGAGAATTCTGGGGGTCATCGTGTCTCCTGAGAGCTGGATGGCCCAACAGTCCTGCCTGCATCAGATCTTTACAGTGGGGGCTCAGAAGAAAGACTGATTTGCACTGTATTTCATTATGTGACCCTCAGCATGCCACTTGAACCTCTTCTCGAATAATAACATTTCAGTCTTAAATGCCAAACGGAATTGACCAGCAATGACATCTATGGTTTAGCTGTAGCATTTACTATGTTTGACCTCTCACTATAGCGATGCAGGAGACACCTGAAAACTACACTTTTTAAGCTAAAGCTGAGCTCAAACCAAACACAAATAAAATTCACTGAAGGGGAAAGGACATAGGGTATGAACAATTTGCTTCTGGTAACCAGTTACTTTTGCTTCACACCGGTGAACCGTCTTGTCCGCCAACACCTCTGCAATGTTTACATTTTTAGTGTAAAATCTGTATATAGTTTTATGAAACCCTGTCCAATTATTAATTTCAACTAGAACTATGTCAACCTCTGGAAATACAGCCATAATTCTCAAATGCACTGCGGAACTTCAGGTCAAGCTATAAGTCGTTTTGGTAATTGCCTCAATCAGTAACCTAGCAGAGTTCTCCCATAATCCTCTAGCACACTCTATAAGTGTAGCGAAACACTTTCTCCCCCCACTTCTCGATATTTTGGTTCTGGGACTGTAGCATAATCATCTTATACACGCTTCTCTTTGTTGGGGGATTTTCGCGTTTCTCCTTCCAGAAAAGATAAGCAAGACAATAATGAAAGCTTTTTCTCTTCCTTAATTGCCAAACCAGTGCCCCTGCGAAAAGGACAGAAGACTGTGTCATCGCAGGAGGGAGAAGAACATGTGTGGGGGGAGGAGGATGAGAGAGAAAGGGAGAAGGACAGAAGAAGGCTGTTTGGACTTTTTGAGAAAGAGAGAGAGAGAAAGAAAAAAAACTGGGAGTCAGACAAACTGGCATTTTCCATCGCCAACCTGATAAAACTCCCAGCATCCCTCACCCTGGCCACCCTTTGTTTTTTCTCTCGCCTGCTTCCTGTCGCCATCTCTCCGTTTAATCTAGGCGGCAAGAAGGGTTTACTTTCCCCCCCTTGAAGACAGCACAAGAGGAGAGAGAGAGAGGGAGGAAGAGTGGACAGTGTGGGTCGGGTACATTAGGAGCTGCAGTAGTCCACAGGAAACCTGCGCTTAGCCCAACTTTTAACAAAAGTCTTTCATCTTGGCGCTGCTTTTCCTCGAGACAGCACGCTCCTAACAGCCCCTTTTAAGTGCATACCTGATATGGAATCATTGCTTATTGTCTCCAGGGTAGGTGCGGAGGGAAAAACATATCTCCCTCTCCACGTCCACTATGCCCCCTTCATCGCTTTGAACGCAAGATACAGAAACCTTTTTAATCCTGCCGAAACGCCCTTCCTCTGGCTATTAGCAAACTCAAAACAGATAATTACTGGCGGGGAAGAGAGGGAGAGAGGGGCTTGGGTAGCCTCAGATTCAGAGATCTATTCATGGATAACACCTTTGTGCATGTGTGAGTGCGTATGTGAGTGTGTAGAAGGGGGTAGGATAATAAAATAAGAAGGAGTAGTTGCAGCAGCATTGGAGCTTCCACATCCTGACACATGTCTCGGTCTCAACAACTGATAAAATTTTGATCAAGTGACACCTTTTCTAATATTATGTAACAAGCCACATTTGCTACCAAGCCATTAGCAAGCATTGCTGGGCTACTGCTTAGCACAGAATACTGGTTTTAATTACACAGCATCATTAGCTATGCTAATCTCGTGCCTAAATGCAGCTAAAAAGACAGCTACATATAGTATGTATCTTAGCTAATGGTTATTACCTTTTTTTAGCAGTAGCTATCTGACATAGTAGATATTCTGCAATTAAATCCAGGAAACAAATTCACTAGTAAGAAACTAACATAAAACCAATCAGAAACAGTATTTTATGCTAAGCAGGACTCAGCAAAATCAGAATGGGACCTAACTTGTTAGTCTATGTTTTTTGTTGTTGTTGTTTTGTTGTTTTTTTTTTAGTTTAGCTAACATTATTACACCTCTATTGGTAGCTTTCTGACTAACCTGTATAAATGGATACGTTTGCTAGCATGCTATTAAACTAGTATGGAATGTAAATAAAACCAAACTGAATTTTATGCTAAGCAGCACTGAAGAAAAACAGGAAGGGGTTTTGTTAGCTACATGTTTGATTAGCTAAGATGAATATTTTAATATCATACCAGTTATAAACAGTATGTATACTAGTGTAACATCTATGTTTGCTAACATTCTAACTGTCAACTTAATACAGTAAACAATTTAATGGTGTAATTAAAACCAGCAAGCAAATTCATTAGCATGCAAGCTAACCTGAGGTAAACTAAGGTAAACAATTATGTGGTGTAAGAAAAAAACATTTAAAACTAGCACTTTTGTGTAGGCTGGGCAAAAAAATAAAAATCTGCCTCTTTCTTCTCACTTTCTCCCTATTTCTCCTCTTTCTGTCCTCCATCTGTCCATGTTGTCTCTTCTTCCCTCCCTCTTTGTGATTGTAAGTCACAGGGGAGACACTAAACCAAATACAGGAGGTGAAATATTGGCGTGTCACCTATCTCATAATCTGGACAGGAAGTGGAAGGCATTTGGAGCTGCACCCTTCCCAGCTCTCTCTCTCTCTCTCCTCCTTTTTCCCTTTCAGCTGTTTGTTGATTTGGTTAAACCAAACACGAGCGGGGAGTCACACAGACGTCGGGAGTACAACACTCGGACAAGAGGAGGAAGAAGGGGCGCTTGGGCCTTGTCTTCTCTAAAAAAAAAAAAAAAAGAAGAAAGGGAAAAAAAGAAAAAGGTTTTGATTCTGCCACGGAGGCAGAGAGCAGCGACAGGGTGCAAGACCTGAGCAGAATGAAAGGCCTACCTGGGGAATATCAGAAAAGAGTAAAGAATAAAGCGAGGGAGTATGTGTGTGTGTGTGTGTGTGTGTGTGTGTGTGTGTGTGTGTGCGAGGGGGGAAAAAGGGAGGAGAGAGAGAGGTGTTGTTAAATGTTTTTATTTACAAAGACTTTTTTTAATCGCGGTGTGAGGCTGTGTGTGTGGTTTTTCTGTGTGTGTGTGTGTGTGTGTGTGTGTGTCTATGTATATATGTGTATTTGGCCAAGCTTGTTTGTTATTGAGGTCCTTATCTCCATCGGTGTGTGTAAGGTGTGTGTGAGGATGAAAGGCGCGTGGGTGTTTTTGTCTGGTGACATCCTCCCGGCCACCGCGCCGCAGAGAGGAACTAATCAGGCTTTTACACCTTGAAGCGAACCAGTGTAGCTTTAGTGCTGCACTAACCACACACACACACACACACACACACACACACACACACACACACACCTTACACGTACACACACATGCTGTCACTGTTACAAATTGGCTTCTCCTGAACTCAAGGTGCCAAAGAACCATTAAACAGACAAAGGCAGAGTTTTGCCCGTTGAATGTGTAAAAATCTGCACACCTCTTCATTAGTAAGAGTAGAGGCATTGAAATTCCTCTCCAATCTATATGTTTAAATATAGACCTGCTTTTATTTTCAGAGGTTGTCATTTGATTGTTGTTGTTAGCCACGTTAAGAGCCAACTGACTTAAGTATTAATCTGAAATCTTTTCCTAATTGGGAAGACGGTTTTGCTTAAAAATACCCCAGTAAACAGCAAACAGGTTAGCAAAAAGGGGTTCTGCATTCAATTAGTGTGCCCGCTAATCTGGTTGCCAGGATTACGTCGAGCCTTGGTGGGACGGAGAGAGAGATTTCATTTCCTGTGGACTCCACCTGACTCAGCTATAGCGCTCGAGTGAAATCCACACAGAGATAAGAGCTAATCATCCGTCAGAGAGGAAGAGAAGGAGACAGAGAGCTCTCTTTATCCCTACAGCTGTGTCACGCTGCTAAAAAATTACATTCATACCTCCGACTTTAACTCCCGCAAGAGAAGTCGACTACAGGAAGTCGGAGTGAAACAAAAGCCGGGTCAGAGACCTCGAGTTAGTTCTGTGAACATTGCTCCGAATACACAGTGTCGCACACAAAAGGGGTGACGACGCACAGCTGCTGCGATGTTCTGCGTGTTCCACCGCGTCACACCGTCTGCCTTCTTAATCAACACTGCACATAAAGCCACATCTGTGTAGAGCTCAGGTCCTGCTCATTACTCTATTAATTCTGTCACACTTAGCTCATGCATGCTCTATAATGGAAAAACAAACAAGTTTGCCCACTTCCTGACTTCTCTATAAGGCTTTGCAGCTCTAACGTTGTTGGGAAAAGACAAAAGGAAATGATTCCGCGTTTAGGCAGTTTAAATCAAACCCTGGTCCATTTCCCTTTAACTTGGTTCAATTTCAGTGAGAAAGGAAATCAGTGCTTTCCTCCAAGTGTGTTGAGACATCTTAAAATGTTGACAGAAATTTCCAGAAGATGTACTGAAAAACTTCCCTCCCAGATTTGTGTGGAAACATATATGGTGTGGGAATTGGCAACGAATGTTGGTTTTTAAAAAATGGGGGGGAAAGGAATAACCACTTCCACTTTCACGTTTACTTTTATTGAGCAAAGTTTCCACAGAAAATGTGCCATAACAGATTGGTTGTGTTTAATTAAATTATGCGTGGTGCAAGGATGTTCATAGAGTGCTGAAGAAGAAAAAAGGAGGTAAAATATTGGCAAGTGGCTTTAACAAAGAGCAAATTTAGTGATTTATTTAAAAGGCGCTGCTTTATTTGATTAGAAATGGCATATTAGCATGAATTAAGGAGAGAGGAACCCGAGAAAGAGAGAGCACGAGAGACGGACATACAGTTGTCAAAGCAGAAGCTGTATGTGAGAGATAAGGTTGTGCCATAAACTAGATGCCGTGTGTGTGTGTGTGTGTGTGTGTGTGTGTGTGTGTGTGTGTGTTTGTGTGTAAGTGCTTGTTCCCCAGTGAAAGAGAAGTCAACAACATCAGGTGCTTGAAATCACCTTTGCTACCTGGTGTGTTTGTAGTTAGCATCAACCTCACAAGAAGTTTTAATACATAAAGTATATTGGTCATAAAAAGCCATAAAAAGTGATACTTCTTCAAAAGTGTATAACCATTTCCATGTCACACTGCCTGTAAGTGATACAGCGAAGATCATTCAGAAAAAGTCGGAACGTGCAAAAGGAATCTAAACTGGCAGTTTAACAATCCCCCCCGTCTCTTTATTTATTTATTTCCTTCCTCTCCTGTGTGGGTTCAGGAGAAAATGTCCACACTTCTGAAATTCAAGCAGCCCACGCTGACGCCAATTCCCAAGGAGAAACCTGATTTTCTCAGGTTTAACTAAATAATGTATGCATACTTTTACTTTGGCATGATGAAGCAATTTTGCTCTTAACACTGAGAAGGGGATTTCAAAAGATAATTCAGACAGTTCAGGTGGAGATGAAAGGAGAAGAATATTTCATTCCTCCCAAGTAAAACAAAAAACATAAAAATGTCCCTTCCATAGACGGAAAGAAGCTGTAAAGAATTTGTAGTTTTTCCTAATTCATGGGGTCTAAGGAGTAAAGGGGGAGGATCCTAAGTGTCTAAAGGTCCAGTGTGTCCATTAGCGGCCCAAGCATAAAGTGAACAAGTTTTCTTACTAGGTGCCCAAGCCCCAGTAGTACAGTAGCTCTAAACTTACTGAAATACTCCCATATACAGTAGGTGTCCAAGCACCAATGATTCAGTATCTCTTTAGCCAATGTACTAGATTTGCAGGACTCCTATAGTGTGGTCAAAAGTACCTTATGGGCATTCAGTGTTTTCATTAGTTCCGTAGTCTGGCACTTACTGAAAGACTTCCTTATAGGGGTCCAAGCACCAATAATGCAATAGTCCGGGAATGATTCATAATAGGGGCCAAAGCACTACAAAAGTTCTATAGTCTTTTTGAGTGGTCAAAACACTTTGTCAAGTAATGTCTGTGCATTCTATATGTTTAAAATGAAAGCAGAATAAGAATCTTTGGTTAAAAAAAAAAAAAAAGCTAAATTTTCCTTCCGTCACACTAATGACTTTACTATTGTAACTCTAATGATGAGTTCCGGTGATCCAAGCCTCAGAATCTACAACTTATGAAAGACGGACAGATGGATTATGACCTCTGAACATGCACACCCTCAATCAAACTGTGACCCCTGTTCCCTCCCACACAGCATGGCATGTCCTTCATCTAAAATTATCAAAAATGTTTTGCATTGAATTAACAATTTCTGACAGATGGAGAGTGCAAGGCTGTGAGTGTAATGGATGCAATGGCCTTGTGTGCCAGGCTAAAAAGAGGAATGAAGGAACATAAAAGTAAAAGAAAGTTGAGGAAGGGAGTGCTGCTATAATTAGAGGTCACAATCGTTTACCTTTAGCATTCAGTTCAGGATAAAAAGGGTCAATTGTACTGGTAAAGGGAATTGTGTGTCTTCCTAATGCTACATTTTTTTTCAAAATGCAGGGGGAAAAAGAAGGAGAAAGGAAAATACTAGCTCAAAGTACCCAAAGCCACACAAAGCTGTCAGAAAGCCATAAAAACCACCACTGCAGGAGCCCCCACCTGGCTCCAGCCCCCCATCTTCACTTTTATACATGCCTTCATGTGTGTGTGTGTTTGTGAGCACCAATTGTGTTTCCACAGCTACTGCCTACGCCGAAGCGAATCGAAGCGAGGGAGCAAAGCCTGCTGGGATCTCGTCAGCCGAGCGGCCCGGCCCACGGAGCTCACGCATGCCAGCAACATTGCATCAGAGTCGCAACCTCATACACGCGTACGCGCACACTCAAACCGTGACCCTAGTGCCTCTGCTGCCTCCCACGCAGCCTGGCATGTCCTCCTAACTTCCTCCCAAAGTGTTAAAAAACTTCACGGCTCCCAAGGGAGGAGGTTTAGCAGGGCCTCACAGCAGCGGGTACCTTTTTAACAGGCCTTTGCTAATTCCAGCATCACACACGCTCAGTGTGGGCTTGCAAGGTTTCTCTCAGTCTGGGATGGTAGAACAGGGCAGTAGAAGCACCTGAGAATTATGGGTTAGCACCTGCAGGTGGAAGCATGCTTTGCTGACTTTGCTGAAGGGTCATTTATTTCTACCTCACTCTTCCTGGTATATATGGTGGTACCCTCACCCCTCTTTTTTTTCTTTTCCCAACACGGTGTCTGCACTAGTTCAGGAAACTGGCAAACTTTTTTTAACAACCACCCCTGATTTCATGACCCTAACCATTGTGTAATCAGATGTGGAAGCTTACTAATACATAGCATAAAAATAATAACAACTATAGAGAAGTTGCAACCTACAAAGTCAACTCAGCATCTATAAACAGCGCAAAGTTCTCATAGGCAACAAGTAAGCGGGAGGTAAGACCAGAGATCCATGTTTTTATTCAACTTTTCTGCACTGTTCACATTTTATTTTAATATTGTAATGCTGTGAATCATCACGATCTCACACTTGAAAGTTCACTAGGGGTTAGGTTATGGGTTGTACATTTTCTTCAAAACCTGGAGGAAAAGGTGTAACCCCTTTACCCGATTTATATCTGATATCTAATCCCAATGCGATACTCATTTTAATTTGTACAAAGTTTCCATGAGATCAGAATCATCTAATGCCGCAACTCTCCCCTAGGACTTGACCCTTCACATGGTTCCCGATTCCAGACCTGCATTTGGCCAATCTCTTTTGTCATGAAAAAAAATGTGGAACACTTCCAGATAGGCTCTTTCACCTTGTTGATGGAAAGGCAATATGAAAATGTGTGTCATTGAAGCAGTCATGGTATGTAGTATGTGTAGTTGGTGACTGTAAATAGTGGTCACTGTGGGTATGCCTGGTTTATATTCTCTCTCTCGCTCGCTCTCTATCATTTTCCTCTTTCCCATCATGTAGTCACTTGATCTGATTCCTCCCCCTGGCCACACGATGAAGTCAAGGTCGAGAGCCATCGTATTTATCCATTTGTGACCAATAGTAGGTACAAATAGCAATTTAGCACCTTACAAATGAGATTAGCACAATTTGATAAACACCGTTCTTAGCTGTGATGTCATTCTTAGCGTGTATATTTTGTATTCTAAGGAATTCCTTTGACGTGTAATTGGGGAAGAGGCAAATAAGCTTATGCAGTTGAGCGTTCGTGTGAAGCCTCTCGGCCGAGGTGGCTTCCTTTCTTGTGCTCTGCATCCCATTCAAACCTGCATTCATTAAGACTAACTAGCTTTTTATCAGCTGTCAAGAACGAGAGAGAAAGAAAGAGAGAGAGAGAAAGTGTGTGTGAGAGAGAGGGAGAGAGAGGGGGCGAAGAGAGATTGGTGCATGATTTCTAATTACACTCCCATAAGGAGAGCCTCCCTTGCCTCTTCTCTTGATTCTTGATTTCTCCCTTGCATTTTTCACTCAGGGAGGACAATGGCAGACATTTTTGGGAGAAACAAAAATGAAAGAAGAAAATACACACTGAGACACACAGAGCCTGATGATGACACCTCGCTGAACACAATGGTTTGCTGCTTTATCAGCTCCGGAGACACTAAGATAGCCCTCAAGCACCACGCAAGAGGCTGTGTATCACACGCGACGCTCTCTTGAACACACTCCTCAAGTGCTCTGCTCTCTCGCAAAACACTCGTAGCATGCACTCTCGCACACGAACGTACCTCTTCATAGCTCTCTATACACAAAAAGCGAACAGCAGAAAAAGGCAACGTGAAACATTAACCTCCTCCTGCACAAAGACAGACGATCTAGCCTTGAGGGAAGGGGTGGGGGGTGGGGGGTCAGTAGGGGAAGGTGGGGGTAAGTGAGTACACTGTTACAGTACAGTAGCTAGTGTGGGGCAAAGCTCATAAATACAGTCAGCATTATGAATATTTCAGCATGGTGACTTCAAATCTTTTATATTCCGGGTCTGTAATTAAAGATGCTTGTCATCATCATCATCATCATCATCATCATCATCTACAGGGTGGAAAGGGTACAGCATCAAAGTTCATTCTGAGAGATTTCTTTCAGAGAATTATTATTATTATTATTATTATTATTATTATTATTATTAATTTCCTTTTCCTGATTTATGGTAGCAGTATTCCCCATACTGACATTTCAACCATTGTTTGAAGACAATGTAAGAGGACTTTGACACAGAATCACATTAAAAAAACAAAATAACAATAATTCTGGTCAGAATTCCAGGTACGCTCATCTAATCATCTCCTGAGGTCTTTGTTGTAAAAAGAAATATTCATAATAGGCTTTTTTTTTAATGTAAAAATAAATAAATAAATTAGGGAAGACCAGCTCTGCTGCATGATATGATCTAGAAAGTGACCTCATTTCCATCACATCTTATATATTTTATGAGATACATGGAATGTGAGCGACGGAATAAATACACAAGAGACTTGTAGCCCAAATTATACTTTATTTATTTATTTGTTTGTTTGTTTGTTTGTTTGCGTGTGTACCATTTAAATAAACTTATCAATTAATTTGACAAATATATACATTTTTATTCACAAATTCGCTCCCCATTTTAATAAAATAAAGTACAAAAAACAAGCAAATAAGTAAATATTTACTTACTTAAGTAAATAATTACTTATTTACTTACATATTTATCTATCTATTCATTTATTAATGTATTCAGTCATTTAATTATTTGTTTATTTGTTTGTTTATCTGTTCATTTACTCATTTCATTTATTTGATTTAATATCTTTGTATTTTCTTTCAGTCTTTCAGTTCGGTTCAACCCTGTCTAGGGCACCGGCCTGTTTTAAATCCTTCACCCTTATTATTACATGTCCAGATAAATTTGGCTGTACCAGGCAAGTAGTGATGAGGTTAAATTTGCTCTACAGATTTGCTTTGCCAAGTACTATTCCACCTCGATAAAGAAACGAGTCATTGTTAAAACACACACACACACTCTTTGCTCTCGGTTCCTTGCCGAGTCTATGGAGTCCCTGCGCTAACACACTGCACTACAGAAGGGGGAAGTGCAAGGGGCAAGGGCAGTCACAGTAACGACTTCAGTAAGTACCGATCGTCACCTTTTCTATCCCTCTATTAGTGGATCAGTGGCCGTTAGCCTCACGCTAACCCCGCTCTCATCCTGATATTCTTTTTCTCAGTGTATGGGCTCGACTGACAGCGCTGACACCTCACGACTGAGAGAAAGAGAGGAAACAAGGGCAGGACTTTTAAGGATCTCGAAAGCGATTTATAGGCTGGCTGACAAATAAAAGGCTCAGAATTAATCCTGACCCCGGGGAGGAATCAAAGCTGGACTGAAAGTATTTCATTCTTTCGAGTTTCCCTTGATTTAAAAGCAGACATGGTGGGAGAGTTGAAGGCTTTTCTTAGAGTTCAGAATACTGGGCGTTGTACCTACTAACTGACTAAGATGCATATATATATATATATATATATATATATATATATATATATATATATATATATATATATATATATATATATATTATATCTCCATCTGATTCATGCGCTAAGCAGCTGATCGATGGAGATTAATGAGCATAATTATAATTTTGGCCAGAATCCACACCCACCTTGTAAGCACTATGTGTGTGTATATGCTACATGACTGAAGGACCTGTTAGCCTTAATTTGACAAATCACTTAACTAGCCTGCTACACAACATATTCAATTCCTCAGTCACTGTATTCATTTAGCAAACATTTCAACTAGTCTCAGCAGCTCCAAAAGCCCTCTCTCTCTCTCTCTCTCTCTCTCTCTCTCTCTCTATATATATATATATATATATATATATATATATACTGTATATATATGTGGTCATAAATACATATATAGCGAAGCTGTATTTGTGTACATAGATTACCAAAACTTATCGCATAACACAACCTCATCTTGCTAACTGCTAACTTGCTAGATACTATATCTAACTTGCTACCTTTTTAGCTAGCTAGCTAGTCAGCTGCAAAACGCAAAACAAAGGTTGTTAGTTCAGTTCAAGGTAAGCTAAAATGAACGAAACTAGCAATTGTTAGCATACAAACACCTCTCAGGAGGTTGAAATGGGGTCTCGAAGATGATGCGCACCCCACGAAAAGGTTCCTTTTCTGTTAAAACGCTGCCCAATTAAACAGGAAAGCAAGCAGCTGCCTGCAGCTTTAGATGCGAACTCCAAAACCCTTGTGAGGTAAAATTAAACCGGGTTCTGCTTGGCTTCTCTCTGTGTAAACACTGCTTGGAAAGTCGCCCCTAATGAGCCTGTTGCACTGTTTACCTTAGATAAGGTGAGTGGAGCTGCGTAGATATAGCCCTGATAATGATGTGTTTGCACAGAAAAAGGATATGTAGCCTGACATGTGAAAAGGGCTGCATAAGCCTACATAAGCCTTTAATTAAATAAGCTAATACCATGTAATGCAGAATAGCTACATAAGAAAACGTTAGTATCATGGTTCAGTATTGAGGCTGGCATGAATTTCAGTGGGCGTTTTCTTTTTCTTTCAGACCATGGATAAATGCTTCCAATGTAGTTCATCCTTTAAGTAGCCACTGGGGGAGAAAAAGGTCACGGAGGAGTCTTTTATTCCATCAATCCATCCGTGTGTCTGAACCCCTTCTGCCATGTAGATTTAGAGCATCTCTCTATCACTGAGTATCTACCTATTGACTGCCTGTTCTGCCTGTGGTCATAAATACACCCCCACATACACACACACACACGCACACACACACAGGCTAAGCAGCTCCTTTTAGAAACCAAGAGTATGACTGCAAAAAAAAAAGAGAGAGACAGAGAGAAGGAAAAAAAGGTATCCACTGCTGTCAATTTCACATATTTACACTTTAGTGATTTCACTGTTTTGTCCTGCGGTGGCACCTATAGTGGGCCAGATGTGTGAGCAGGACTGTGTGACCTGAGCGCTGCCCCAGGGGCCACTGGGTAATGCGCGGTGATGTCAGGAGCCCAGTCGAGGTTAGAGGAAGTGACAGGCAGAAGGGGACTGCGGGGCACATCATCTCTCCACTCGGCTGGAGCGGCAAGGGAGGGCTGTGAATCGCTTATGAATAGTCATTAGGGCTTCGTTACCCCCTCACCCCCCCACGACACCCAATCGTCTTTTGTCATCCTCGAAAGGTGCAGCATTTAATTGCCAATTGATTTTTTCCCCCCTTCTTCCTCAGTCTCTCTCCGCCTTCTGATATGACAGCACGTCAGGCAGGAAAATGGTGCTGAACTGGAAAAAAAAAGGACTCAGGGAGTGGGGATTTGTGTGGTTTAAATCTGCCAACATGGACGACTGCTAGCCAATGAGCTCTGGGTCCAGACTGTTTAAGAGCTCCATTTATAATTAATGCATCTTTAAAAGAAAAAAAAAGATAAAGGAAAAGGTTGAACAAGACCTATAAGCACTGTGTGAGCACTATGTGTGTGTGTGAGCATGTGTGTGAGAGCGAGAGAGGGCAGACATTTAAACCTACAAGCATGTCGGCTCAGTGAGCTCTGCACGCAGCAACTGTCAATTACATGAACAGCTGTAGGAGTCGAGTGGACGAGTGAAGCCATCAAACGAAGCCGTGTTCTGACAGGTGGGCCTGACGCCCTTCTTTTTCCCCCCTCACAAACCCTCATCCCTCCCTCCCTCCCTCCCTCCATCACTCCATCCATCCCTGCCTCGGCAGTTTGCTCAACTTGAGAAAGCCCCGAAGTGTATAAGAAAGGGGAAAAAAATCACATGATGGAAAGCAAAAAATGTCAAATTCTACACTCAAGTGACACGTGAGGCCTGAACCTGAATGTGCGTCTCTGACTGCTCCCCCCCACCCCCTCACTATTTCTGTCCGCTGAGCAGAAAAATGGGAGCGTGTTGCCTATTGTAAAGACTGATCTAAACATGTAAGGTTATCAGGTAGGTACATGTGCATCAATGTGTGTGTGTGGCGGGGGGGGGGGGGATTCAGCTTAGCTAAATAGAGCCCCATCTATCCATATTACAAAATCAATTTCTCTTAGCTGTGCAGATTTGTGTATACGTGTGTGTGTGTGTGTGTTGCTTGCATGTCAAACATCGCCTTTGACATGCCATGTGGTGTGATTACCTAGTCATTGCCGTATTAATACAGTGAATAATGAGAGAGACGCAGAGCTGCCATTCTAAGCTAACAATACGTGCAGAGCAGGAGCATGCACGGGAAAGTGTGTGTGTGTGTGTGTGTAGGGCAGAAGGTATGAGCTGGTATAATAGGAGCACTGTTGGGGTAATGTAGTCTCTATTGTGCGGCTGCGTAAATGCCCATTTCAGTGCACAGAGCCTGCATTAAGCCCTAAAGAAATGTTTCGAAGAATGCCTCTTCTTCTCCTCCCTCCCCTCCCTCCCTCCCTCATCATCACCCCCTTCTCTCTCACTCTCTCTCTCAGTCTGACAGGCACCAGCCGTGCGTCTTTTACGCCATCGCACTGATGCAGGTGTGCCAGTCTGCCTAACGGGCGCTAATTACACATTTTCCTGCCCGGCAACAATTAAGGTCAGTGCAGTAATTGCAGGTTTTGAGGCAGTTTTAACTGGCACTGCCAGTGCAGGAGGAGGACTGGGGGGGAGTGCTGGGGCATCTTAATGCCATGTATTCCGTGTCTTGTTGGGGTTGACCTCAGCCGTAAATTAACGCGTACCACAATATTGAGGTACTACAATAAAGCCGCAAAGGTATTGTCAATACATTACATGTTGTGACTTCCTGCGCGTAAATTAAGGAAGAACGGGGTGTAAAATTGGAGTCTTAAGAAGACGTAAAGTAAGATTTGACACTATTTCAAAGCTAGGAGTATTTATAATAATAATCTTCCAAACATTTCTTTAAAGGAAAAAGCCACACTTATAATTAGCATGTGATGTTCAGTGGTGTCTTAGATTTCATTTTTAATGATACTCTGTTTTTGAAAGTTTAAAGTTGAAAGTTATTTCATCACATAACAATACCCACAATGCCGGTCTGTGCACTCTGCTCAAACAGATCAGGGTCCAAAACGATCTATCAACTTTGCGTCAACGCCATCGGCTCGTCATCTTGAAGACCGTTAACCAGCAAAGATGAGTCTTTGTCGTAATAGCTAGCTTTCGTAATGTGAGCTAATGTTACCTGGTGTTAAGTGACTAAATGTTAATAGCAACAATGTTAACCTCTAGCATTTCAAATTTCCACATCCAGCACTCTGTTGCAGACTCCACATCTCCGATGTTACTATTTTGACACTCTACAAAGCTAGATAACTAACTAACTAATAAAGCTGAAGCAATCCTCTCTAAACTTGAACAAAAATTTCACTGACATGTCTCTCAAAAAACTTTCTCCCCCCAACTGAAAAACATTCTTTGAAATCCGATCATCTGGCATTCATTATGGCTTCAGATATTACTTAGTCCGTAGAGGATATCGCAGTTGTTGTTTTTTATTGTTGAAGCCAAAAATGTTTTATTTTGCTGCGGATTTTTTCAAAATTTGCAACGCAACTTGCAGAGTTTTTTGTGCGTCTTTTGCGGAAAACTACTTGAATTGGCGAAATTGCAACTGCACAAAATTGTTTTGCATGTGATGTTTGTTGGTAAATGAGACCTTTTAGCTGTGCTCCTGTTCAGTGAGAACTGTGATGCTTGTGATGACATCACATGACATGTCTTGGCCCAAATCTGCGGAAAATCTGTGGTAATTTTTGAAAAAAAATTAAATATCCTCAGAATATTGTGGAGTTTACAATGATTTTACATTCATTTCTGAGATCGCAAAATCGCTAAATCCTGGAAGGACTGATTATTTTTTATGGCAGCATGAACTAGCAAAATTATCTTAACTAGCCATGTAGCATAGTAATGTGCAGTTTGATAGTAGCAATTTTGCTTATTAATACAGGTTGTTACTACAATGATTTCACACTTGGTGTAAATTCAGTGTTTGTATGGTTTTATTTTTCTAGGAGAAAAAAAAAAAACTATGTCCTGTGCAGAAATTATTTACAATATGCAAAACAATAACTTCACAAGTCCTTTCTCTCTGTAGTGATATTTCGCTCACTTTCTCGAAGCTGAAGAATGGAGTTTTGGCCTAAAAACTCTTCTGTCCGGAGAAGCAATTTCAGAATAGACACATAGATCAAACCAAGTGCCAAATAATTGTCTTGTTTTTTTTATTAATAGATTCAAAACACAGCCAAGGCCGAGAGACTTGAAGTGCCTTGGCAGTTTGGGGTGGTCCGAGCCGTTATGACAGAGCGCAGGTGCTTTGTTCAAGACACCTCAGAGACCTGAAGCCCCCCAGAGCCATATGACTGCATGCGTGTGTGAACTATCCTCAGAGACACACACATCCGGGACACGTCGTACTGTACACAAACACGCACAGGTGGATCCCTCTTTAAAGGGTGTGTGATCGTGTGTGTGTGTGTGTGTGTGTGTGTGAGCAGTTGAAGGATGACTAACTTCCCACCATGAAGCCTGAGAGTCTTCAGTGCAGATGCTAACGACCCCAGCAAACGCCAAAAACAATGCAGCTCAATGCGGCTGCACTTTGTTTAAGTATCTCTCGGGCTAATCTCTGCAGTTCTTTTTTTTTTTTTTTTTTACAAGCTGTTAATATTGATTAGTGCAGAGGACATTGGAGAATCCAATCACAATAACAGGGTTTCATTAGCGGTATATGTGGGGGTGGGGGTCGGGGGTTGGGGGGTGCATTGGGGCATTCTGTTTGTCAGAATATGATCGAATTGATAGTGACACACATCGATTTCTATAATGACGTGCTGCACCTTGAAGAATAATGACCACTTATTGTAATTACCGTCACAATTATCAAGGTCAGTGAAAAGAGGGACAGCTGCCTATACTGTACATGCACGTGGACCTTCAAAGACAACATGCATATAAACCTAAGTACCCAATGTTATATAATAAAACACAGCACTGTCAAATTCTCAATTCTGATTGGTCAAAACGTTCTGATTCATTTTCTATAATAGTAGCTCTGTCAATCATTTATATTACACAGACCCTTCAGGATTTCATGATTTTGTGAAAAGAACAGGTATCAAACCAACAAAGTCGACAACCATGTGGAAACAGGAAAAAGGTTCGTTACTGAAATTGCAGAAAATATACACGTTAGACTTCGCAATGAGATACTGAAATACAGGGTATAAATAGACAAATTAATTCAAAGGAAGCTCGCAATTTTTTTTCTAAATTATCGCAGATTTTCTGCAGATTTGGGCCAAGATGCATCATGTGATGTCATCACAACAGACATTCAGCCAAAGCCCTCTTTGATTCATGTCCGTCGAACATGAGTACAGCTTAAAGGTCTCATTTACCAACAGACATCACTGCGAAAGACGTGCAAAACAATTTTGTGCAATTGCGATTTCGACCATTCAAGTAGTTTTCCGCAAAAAAAAAAAAAAAAATTATAAAGCACAGAAAAGTTGATTCGCAAATTTGGGAAAAAGCCACAGCAAAATCAAGTAATTTTGGCCACAACAAACACACACAAAAACAAATGTATGGACTGATTAACATTGTTTCTATAATAACAACTTAAACTAGAACTTTTATGGCCACGTAAACAGGTTTAAAACGTGCAATTGTTTTGAAATACATACACTCAAGTAACCTAATATCAACCATTTCAACCACCATGATTGGGTTAAATTACTAGTGTGTGCGTGTGTGTGTGTGTGTGTGTGCGTGTGTGTGTGTGTTTATAATAAATAAATAGTTTGTTAACTACAAAGCCTAACGTGGAGCGTCCATCTCACCCAAAGTCTTTGCTTGTTTGTAAATATCAATGAACATTAAAAATTGTAAATATTTGTGCATATCCCTGTGTGTGATCGGGGTGGTATTCGTGTAACACATTTTGGGTGAGCTTGACATCCAACACTTATTGTCCTGGCTATTAGCTTTGTATCTCCGGTGCAGGGTTATAAAACCAGACGTGTTTTGGCTGATCGATGATGTTTGTTAGGGGAAAAAAATGTTTTAGCCAAAATATTCCTTTAAAACAAACACACACATACACACTGCTGAAACAGGCCTCAGTAATGCAGAGGACTATGTGCTTGTTTGAATGTGTGTGTGTGTGTGTGTGTGTGTGTGTGTGTGTGTGTGTGTGTGCAAACCACAATTCAGCCACTAAAGGCTTAAGTGATCAAGTAATCAAGTGTGCAGTGCCGAGCTGCAATGCTCACTGCACAGCTGTATTGCAGATGTAGTACCTATTTTGTTTGCTGGATGTCAACATGGCCAAACAGCTGGAGATCCAAAGACTTTTTAGGGCCCAGGCACTGAAAGTGCGCAGGACCCTATTGTTTTTCTAAGGATTATTATTAGGGCTGAGCACCGGAGGTGCTAAAGCTCTATTGTTTTTGGAATGTTTTTTCACGGATTTTATTTATTTATTTATTTATTTATTTATTTATAACACATTCACTCGTTTTTAGGCATTTGTCATGTGTGAAAACTCACGAAACTTGGCACACACATCACTTGTGTAAAATCAAAAAATTATGTAGTGTTCAGGCTTGGGTGCGGTCGAGGAGCTCCTCAGCGCCACCAAATGGACTCAATGGTTGGGATGAAGATGCTCAGAGGTACACAAGATTTTGGTATGATTATTGATCTTGTAAGACAAAGTTCACATGGTTTTATCTGACTCCACCCAACAGAAAGTCAGCCATGTTGGATGGAATGTAGGATTTTGAAATTTTCCCGCAGTGTTTTCAGGGGCTTACGATGGCTGAAAACTTATGAAAGTTTACACATACCATTTGTCTTAGGATATCTTTTGATTTGCTATTGCAATTCAGCATAAACGTGCCTCACAGCGCCCCCTAGTTTGCAAATGCATATTTCATGCCATTGAAATACTCGAAAACTCTTGAAACTTGGTAACTGGCAATATTCTATAATTCTTTGGCATTTTTCCTGGGTGAGGGCAGTGGACTCCATAGCGCCCCCTAACATTTTTAAATGAGTTTATCGCAGTGGTTGCCACACAGTTTGTCTGATTATCACAAGTTTAGGTGGGGACATTGTTCTCACCATGACAGACATTTTCCCCATTGGCTTATATTAGCTCCGCGCAAGAGGAAGTCGGCCATTTTTGTTTGCTTGAAAAAAGGCATGCTCTGGATTTTGAAATACTCCTAGGGGATTTATGTGACAGGCACCAAACATGGCCAACATCATGCTACGACATTGATGATGCTAAACTGCGAACTGACTTTTGATATATCAAACGGTGTTGCCATGCAATAAACTTATGGCATAAAAATGAGATATAGGAAGAGCCTATATCTTTGGTTTGCATTTTGATTTAGGTCAAAATTGAGATTTATATTTGGTATTGTGTGCTGAACACATAGATGCGACTAATGTGGGGCACGGTCATAGCGCAACCAACTGGCAGCAGGAAGAGTTTCAACAGTGATCATATCTTTGCTGTGCATTGTGTAATTTAAATCAAAATTTAGATTTTTTTTTTTGTTATTGTGGGCTGATCACATGGAAGTGATTATTGCGGGGCATAGTCATACTGCCATCAACTTGTGGCAGGAAGTGTGGCTCCTTTTATATACTTTGGAATAGCACTCCCATTTTTACCTGAATAAGTTCAAAGTTGTCTAGAATATAGTCAATATAATCACTCACTCATCTGTCTACCAAAATCAATATTAGCACCACGCTTTAAAACTAGGGGGACCCCTCCTTTATTATTTTTTTCAAAGTTTCAGGGGTTTTTGGGGCCCTTAACATGCTCAAAAACTCATGAAATTCGTCACATACGTCAGAATTGTTGGCCATTAGGCCCCCACAAAGAGTATCACATAGGCTTGGTGGGGTGGCTCTGTAGTGCCTTCTTTTACACGGTACAAAACCTTGGTGCATAAATCGTACATACTTGTATGTATGTGTAAGAAACTCAGTACGCATTGTTCTCATCGACCCATATGAGTGAACTTTTAAATACTCCTCCTAGGGGATTCATGTGATTTGTCACCAAACTTGGTAAACATTATGACATTCAAGATGCAAAGGGATATCTCAAATGGTTTCGCCATAGTGGGGAAATACATTTATGGCGATAAATCGGAAACAGAAAGTGTCTCATATCTTCTCCATGCAGCGAGCGATTTAGATGAAACTTGAGCTGTATGTTTGGTCATGGGGGCTGATCACATGGATGTGACTATTGTGTGTCATGGTCATAGCGCTACCAACTGGCAGCAGAAAGTGTTTCACTTAAAATAGGCTTTAAAATAGTCTTCTTATATTTACACAAATCACTTCAAATTTGGTCACAATATTGTTGAGACATGGCTGCTGTAAAATTGCAAAAGGAGTATTGATATCTTAAATAGTGGCAATGCATTATACATGGTAACACAACTTTAATACTCTTTTCTTTGTATTTTTGTGTGTTTTATTCTACAGCACCCACTTCATTATGCATTGTTTTCATACACCTACTGGGTGGGGATGGCACCATAGTGCTTGGACTCGTCATCGCTGCTTTCAGCTATATATTTTTTTTAAATCTGCTATAGATATGGGAGGGTTGTGGGGTGTGTGTGTGTGTGTGTGTGTGTGTGTGTGGACCGTGTTGGTCATATGAGAGTTATAGAAAGGGAGGGTTGTACAAGTATGTGCTGAGTGAGACAAAGAGGTAACAGTCTAATTGTGTCTACATGTGTGTGTGTGTGTGTGTGTGTGTGTGTGTGTGTGAACAGGATCAGATATCGGAGCAGTGTGCTGATCTAGGCTCAGTCCTCTCTCCCTGTTAATACGACAGCTGGGACAGAGGGAGGACACGGACGCGGGACAAAGGCAGAGGGACAGATGCGGCTTTTGTCATGCAGAACTCCTGGGTTCTTCTCCAACACACACACACACACACATACATCTAATAAAGAGCGAGCTGTGTAATCAAAAGCAGTGTAATGCTTTAGGATTGTACAAGTCAGAGTCTGTGTGTGTGTGTGTGTGTGTGTGTAATCTCTGATTCAGACTTTTGGTGGTCATGTGATAAGAACTGACTCAGTCAGGATTAGCTCAGTGTGTGTGTGTGTGTGTGTGTGACCCGTGCTAAAGGTGAGTGAGAATGAGACTGCATGTTGTTACAGCTGTAAGAGAGACACAGTGATGAGTCCTGCTGATGAGGACCATGTGAGGGTGTCCACACGAATGCCTGAGCAAAAATAGCACACTTCTTCATGGCAGTTCTCACAATCAACAACACATGGACCTACACTATACTGCCAAAACTATACGTTAACGACTTTGAAGTCAAAACTAGCTTTTTTTATTCTCCTCACATTCTGTCTGATTTAATAAAATATCTCAATGTGGACCAGCAACATCCAGCCAATCAGGAAAAAGAGGCCGCTCTACTTGCCTGATAATGTTTTATGGGCATTGCACTGGAAGGAACATGGAAGGGAGGGGTTGTATTTGATTTTTGCGTTTCAAAACAGCTAGCTTTGGCTAAACCTCTGTCAAAATCACTGACTGCACCTTTAAGTTTGTTTTGTTCAAAGTCAAAACTAGCTTTTTTTATTCTCCTCACATTCTGTCTGATTTAATAAAATATCTCAATGTGGACCAGCAACATCCAGCCAATCAGGAAAAAGAGGCCGCTCTACTTGCCTGGTAGTGTTTTATGGGCATTGCGCTGGAAGGAACATGGAAGGGAGGGGTTGTATTTGTTTGATTTTTGCGTTTCAAAACAGCTAGCTTTGGCTAAACCTCTGTCAAAATCACTGACTGCACCTTTAAGGTTGTTTTGTTTTTTGTTTTATTGTACTTTTCACACAGAAATGAACAATGACAGCCCATTGCTGTTACAGCTTGTGGAAAATGAACCCACGCATACTAGAAGTTTATATTCTTTCTCTCTCTCTCTCTCTCTCTCTCACTCTCTCGCCAACCTAGTGAAGGGCAAAAGAGAGCCTTATCTCAGAGGGTTCATCTTCAGATAGGTGCTTGCGGCTAATAGTGCTATGTGTGGCGTGTGTGTGTGTGGGACACTTGTGAAGGATTCCTTCATGACAAGACTGCTGTTGTCAGTTGTCTGAGTCTTTAATTAGATATGAGTTTTATCTAATAGTTGAATGTCATCTGGGCCAATCCCGGCGTAAATCCCCCTCCGTCTAGACCTCATTCTCTGCAGTCCACTCTAGTTTCAGCAAACACACACACACACACACACACACACAAACACACACACACATGGCAGACGAGCTGATGCAGTGCAGAGGGTTGATTTAACACAAGGCTCACTGATCGAGCTGTGATATTTTGGGATCTTTAAGAATGTAACTGGTGTCTTCAGTCTGGGTCAAAGAACAGGTATCAAACCAACAAAGTCGACAATCATGTGGAAACAGGAAAAGGTCTGTTACTGAAATTGCAGAAAATATACACATTAGACTTCACAATGAGATACTGAAATAGCAGGGTATAAATAGACAAACCAATTCAGAGCTAACCACAGAACAGGTGAACACATTAGGAGAACAAACCAATGACAAGACCAGGGTGAAGGAAGGACGAGAATTAAAACAAAGCAGCATGGCAAAACGAACAAATGTGCACAAGCTCGAAGCACTGGGAACCACTGGAGCCAGTGGCTAATTTATCTATGTCATCTGGAATTCATCTATTGTTATCTTCTTATGTATGTTAAAAGATTCACTTCCTATGCCTTTAGCCTTTACTACAGCTGCCACTGCATCAGGTTAAAATTCCATCAGCTTTAATAAAATCTTTGGTCTCTGTGGCACCTCATAGTGTAAACGTGGGACAAGCTAATACTGTTGACCACCAACATCCAGCAAATCACGAAGAAGAGGCAGCTTTAGTTAGGTGCGAATGAGTTTAGTGGGTGTGGTTTTTAGAGGGAACTCATAAGGAAGCCACTGTATTTGTTTGAAGTTTCAAAACAGCTATCTTTTGATAAAATAATGCTGACTGCACCTTTAAGTTTGAAAAAGAGAGTTGAGTATGGATTGGAATTATGGGAGAATCTCTCGGTGTGGATCAGACCTCCACCTCCACCCAGCCTCCTTCCTCTGCCCTGTATCGGTGTGTGAAGTTTTATTTCATGTCTGCTCAGTGGCCTTAAACTGTTACCTTCTTGTTATAAATCTTCTCAGGTTTCACCTTGGTATCTGTGTGCATGAGTGTGTGTGTGTGTGTGTGTGTGTGTGTGTGTGTGTGTGTGTGTGTGTGTGTGTGGGTAGCTGCGGGCCCCTATGAGCATTATACCCCATAGGGCGTAAATGAGCTTCAGGCCATTGCCCTTGCTGTGTCAGAGCGTCTCTCACATGAGCGATCTCTTTTCAAAGACCCGAGGAGCGCAGACACACACCACCCTGCCCCTCTCACGGTGCTAGACTAATAGGCTAAAGCGCTAGGTAATGGCTTGCTCACTCTCTCTGTCTCTCTCACCTTTAGATGAAGAGGAACAGCTGCTGTCTTTCAATCACTTGGACTATGTGGTTAAAAAAAAAAGAGTTAAAGTCGACCTTTTAAGAGGACTTGAAGTGAGTGAACAAGTCGCCAGCAGTCTGAGCGCTAAATACTTCCATCAAGTAATGCATGGCATAAAATATGAAAGCGAAGAAGTATATTACATCAAGGAAGTTATACGTTGTTAATTTGTGAATCACCGATTCAGTGATTCATATTGTGTTATCTAACTTTTAAACCCTCCTTGTACTGTTTGCGTCTTATTGTACCAACGGTCATACAAATGAGTTGTTGCTTGGTTGTCAAAGCAACCACCCTCCCTCACCTCCTGACATGGAGGTTGTTGGTTGTTGGTTCCTGAACCAAATTCTGAAGTTTAAAACATTTGGTGTCATTAACCATTTATTTGTATTTATTTATTTAATTTTTAAACCTTTAACTCTTTACTTAAGTGGGTAAAATCTGCTCATGGGGAGTTTTGCTAACATTAGCAATTAGCAATGTAGCTATTGTCTAGACTGCTGCAATTGGCAGTGAAATCAATTCACTGATTCACCGATTCATTGATTCATGTGGTATTTTATTTTTAAGCCTTCCTCACACCATTTTAACAATGGTCATGCAAATAACTTCATGGCAACAACAAGACACCACCGTCCATCACCTTCTGCCATGACCGGTTCAACATTCTAGAACCAATATTTTGGGGTTCAGAAAACGATTCTTCCACGATGGAAAAGTACACAATGGTTTGATGTTAAGCCTGATTACATTGTTACACACACACACACACACACACATACACACACACACACACACACACACAAAGTGTACACACCCTCCCTCTCATCGCTACCAACTCTCCAGCAACACATAAACAAAAGAGGAAAGGGAAATGAGCATCACTCATATTTATACGGTTCAATTTGCCCACGCAAGCCAGCAATTCATTTTCATGATCAATTAAGACGGCTGCGGGCGTCCGCAATGCATTTTCTTTTGACGGCACCCAGATCTATGATATGCTTCTTGCTAAGATCGCTCCATGGGGGAAGCTCCTCGCTTGATTTTTCATGTCTAGTCTGTGAGTGAGTGTGTGTATCTGGAAGGGTCGCATCATAAACACCTGTTTGAAAGAGCGCAAACAGATGTCATTAAGGTGTACAAGAATGAGGATGCGTTCTCGGGAACAGGGTCGATGCTTTATTTTATTTATTTTTTTAACGTCAAGTCTCCCGTTGCTTTCGAAGCCGTTTCACAGATATGAGCAAACAGCAAAAAAAAAAGAAAACAACAACAACAACAACAACAACATCCCTAAAACATTTTATTTTCCACAGTACCATTTTGGCAAATCATTACATCCGTCTTGAGAGAGAGAGAGAAAGAGTTCAGGAGAAAAAAAGAGAAAAAGAAAAAAGCATACCCTGGCCTGAACTATTCCTTCCTCATGGACAGAGACATTCATTTCAATATATTTACCTCTATGAATTTGTTTTGTGTGTGTGTGTGTGTGTGTGTGAAAGGAAATGATAAAGAATGGAGTGTGTGTTTTTGGAGAGCCAGCGCTGCCATAGAGTGGAAGCCTCACGGGCGCATTAGAAAGGGAAATTACGCTCAGCAGGGAGAAAAATCATTGTGTTACCCCAGGTGAAAAATATTGTTGCTTTGCTTAAAAGTGCATGCAAGGCAGCCTGCATTATTAGAATGTTTAAATATTAATTCTTCCACCGGGTAGTAAAGATGATCGAGCCGCAGTGTCAACTATTTTTTATTTTTTTTCCTTCTCCATTTTCTAGCCCGAAGAGGTGCTTCCTCAAACAGAAATTTCATTGGAAGCGTTTTCGCACTTTGTTTGTCATTTGCAGGACAAAAAAAATGCGGCATTTTAAAATGAACAGTTTTCAGCGGAATTATATTCAGTTCATTTTTATTTTACTTCTATAGTGTTTTAACAAAATTTCAGACGACATGAGGTGAGGACGAAACCTTCGTTAGACTCAAAAGCGAACACATACTGTTCCAAGTGATAAAATAAATCACAAATCATAAATCACAACTCTATACTGTAAAATCAAACAGTACTAAGTGCATTGAAAGGATATTCAGTATGAGCAGATTGTGAATAAGTATCCTGGGATGAGCACGAGACAGTCTTTATGATTATAGCTGCAGTTCCTAGATACAGTTCCTTCAGTTTCAGTACCAAATTGATTTGTTTTTTTGGCCCTACTCTGCTGTTTTATGTATAGATGCACATTATAATCCCTATCAGCACTTCATTATTACAAGAAAAGCATCTCATTTTTATTATTAGAAAACATCTCATTAATACGATATATGTATACATTAGTATGTGAAAACATATTAATATCATAGAAGCATATTATTATTATTAGTAGTAAACATCTCAGTATGAGATAAGCATCTTGTTGTCTCATTATTAGAAAATACGAGAAATCTAGAAATCTAGAAATATTGACATATATATATATATATATATATATATATATATATATATATATATATACGTAGTTTACAAAGCATAACAAACTGAAACCTCAGATTCCACGAGTCCAAGATGTACTTATTTGTAATACCGTGATGCTTTCTCAAAAATGAGATATTTTATTTTGTAATAACACCTTTTTTAACGTAATACGAAGTTTGTTTATCATTATGCTATGATATTTTTCTCATCATAGCAAGATGTTTTCTTGTAATGATGAGAAACATATCTTGTAATAACAGGATGTTGATTTTTTGCGTGGAAGCAACACTCTTCCGTATTTATACAACCGTTTACATTATGACATCACTGACGTCTTTATACGGTCCATACAGGATACATTTTTTATTCTTGGCCCAAATCTGCGGAAAGTCTGCAATAATTTTGAAAAATTGCAAGCTCCTCCGAATATTGTGGAGTTTGCTTGATTTTGCTTTAATGTCTGCAATCGCATAGATGCAAAATCCTGGAGGGACTGTTTATAGGTAAGGGAGAAATGTTTGAGAAATGATGCTAAACTGGAGGCTGTGAGATTTTATGAATTTTTAACCACACTGTATTATTTTTTGTCAAAATTCTTAATCTTTGTAACTGCAAGATCTTAACTGTCATAGAGAGACTCTTCATTGTGATGCTCGCTCAGCCATTTAACAATCTTTGTGCTGCGAAGCTTCTGGGAATGTTTTTTTTTTTTTTGTATTTTAATGTATTGTGGTGTAAATACTTGTTTATGCCACTACGTTTTAAGCATTCGCTACATCACAGTTTAGCAAAAAAGTTGGTTTTAATCTAACTCCCACTAATGGCTCATCTCCAGATCAGACAACTGAAACCCAAAGCAAATTAAAATTGATCCTAAATGTCAATGCGTATAGGTGGCAGTCAATAATTTGAGAGCACTTGGATACAGACAACATACTTGCAGTGACAATCCATGTAGAGCAATTAAAAAGAAAGCTCTCTCTCTCTCACTCTGCAGACGTTCAGGCCTTCACTGTCACAAAAGAAATACAAACAGACGCAGATTTATTGGTTTACTCCTGAGGATCACTACATTTTTTTTGGCTTTCAGGTACAAACAGGAAGTCCATGAGCTGAATTAAGGAACTGAGATGCAAAGAGATGAGAGAGACGTCCTGGCATAATGTATCGACAGGAAAAGAGAAGAAGACTAAAAGGGATAAAGGAGAGAGTGAGACTCGGTTGAACTACAAAGAGAGAGAGGGAGGAGAGAAAAGAGGCCTCGTCTTGAGCTCTTTCGCTGTCATTCACTCATGCGCTCTGCCAGAATTCGCCACCTGAGACGGATTGGCGCGCATGTCGGAGTCGCTCATGCAGGAGAAGCAATACACAAGTCGAGTGTAAAGCCACTTTAAAAGCTCATCAGGCGCTGCCCGCGCTTGTAGGAAATACCTTATTCATGACGGAGCGGCCTGGGCCTAGGTAATTACTCGAATCAAGGTGGCCTCGAAAATGTTTAAATCTACCAGGAGTGCTGAGGGCATGAATAATGTAGGATAATTTGCATCTAAATTTTTTTAATGTTTTTTTATTTAAAACGAAAAAATCCTGAAATGCAGGCCTCGATTAAAGTTTGATGGCTGAAAAGCTGAGAGGCTCTCACATGTACGGACTGAAAAGCTTCTTATTTGCAGGTATTATTTAGCACAAAAGGGTAAAGGAGAGGAAGTACAGGGGCCTAGAAAGAGGCTCCGATAAATAGCAATTAACCAAGAGGTATTAGCATGCTCCGAAATGGAGCGCAGTGACAGACAGGCATGGTTGTGTAGTGCTGAAGTTACTTTATTTATTTATTTATTTGTAATCTATGACTATATTCACATGAGGTACTGCTCAGTGTATGACTGGGGTGCTTGTCCATTAAACATTAGAGGGGGGGATCAGTAAAATTAGCAAAACTTTTCAGTTTAGCAATATAGCTACAAGGCTAATGTAGCTAACAAGTAATGTGGCTAACAAGAAAAGTCTATCTCACCTGAAAATAGATTATAGTAAGTCACATTGTATCTTCAACAAGACTTTGTGACATTACTGAAGAAATAAATGCAGTCTGGGGGGGGCAGTTTGAGTGAGACTTCTAGTACTTGTTAGCTGGATTAGCATCATAGCAGTTACTTTGTTACTGTACTTAGGTCTGGTTTTTAAGTATCTGTACTTGAGCTTTCTTTCATGTAATACATTTGAAAAATCTTTACTTTCTCCTCAATAGACCTGATGTGGCAGCAAGAATGAGAGTTAACATCCCACACTGTAATCGATATTAGCATCCAGCATATTTGTACGGTCAGAGTTATTTGCATGCTAGCTAACATTTGAGAGATTTGAGAGAGAAGCTGTTGTTAGTTAGCCACAGCTACTGTTTTTTTCCCTCCATTCCTTGATGAAAAAGCCGCTAATTTAGCATTAGTGACTAAAATCAATGAGTAGTTTAATTATTTTGTCAATGTTTCTTATACTTTTACTTTAATATATAAAGTAAATTTAAGGGTGTGTACTTTTCTACTAAAACCTGAGTGAAGAATTTTGAAGCTGTACAGCTTTTTACCAGAGGATTTATTTCGATTTCTGTACCTTTTTTCCCACCTCTCCTCATAGCTCAAGAGCAAAACCAAATAATGTTAGCCTTGGCTAATTGGCTACATTTAGGGTAAGTGGGAAAATCCTTTTTTTTTCCATCAAACTATTCCTTTAATGCCTTTTCCTGTCACTTGATTAGCTAAAAGTTGTAGTTTAGCAGCTATATTATAAATGCTAAAACATGCCAGTGCAGCTTAGTGTTAGATATTAGCAGTTGCTACAAGGTAAGCTGCACGTAAGTCAATAACGAAGAGCATCAAAAAAGAAAGCATTCTTTCTTCTGCATGTTGTATCCTGTGCCACTCCGTCACTGATGCTTTTAACGTGAGCTAACATCGGCACTCAGCATGTAGCCTGAGTGCTAGGTGCACTGTAAATTCAGTCACTTTGACATGAGATAAAAGTGTGTGTGTGTATGTGTGTGTGTGTGTGTGTGTTACTCCATTCGGATTGATAATATCAGACTGGGCTTACCTGCTTCCAGATGCAACAGCAACAGCGCAGAGACATGAAGCGCAGCCACACAGCACCAGAGAGAGAGAGAGAGAGAGAGAGATGGTATTGATTAATTTTGTGTCCAGTGTTATCTTTCAAAATCCTTTGTTAAAGCTTCCAGAGAAAGATATCAACCAAAGATGACATTTACAAGATACACAATTCTATCAGAGACCTGGAAAAATAACAAAAAACAACATGACAAAAGGTTATCAAAAGGCAAGATACATGAGTTTTTTTTCCCCTACTATTTTTAAAATGTCTTTGACGGAGGAGTAGCCAAACATGCCAATACCACTGATTCCTAAAATGCCATATTGAATCCAAACAGTAATTAGTGTAGTTGTGTAGTGGAGAGAGTGCAGAAATCTCCCTGACGCTATCTTCTGCTCCGCCGCGCAGATGGAAGATGGTAATTATCGCTGTCTGCTACTCAGCCTCTCCATTTGCATTTAACCCAGATTTGAGGTCAACAGGAATCTCCACCCTGAGTCCTGCACCGCGTGCACACACACACGCAAAGATATGTATCTCGAATTTCACCTTCTTCACTCTTTCTGCTTTCCTCTGATCCACACTGAAACATACACCAGTTACTCCGAGTCTTTGTCTTTAGCTGCAATTTGATCAATCAGCAGTCATGTGTAGTATCGAGGAAGACGTTACTGTAGAGCTGTGGCTCAAATACAAAATTTGGGGATTCTTAGTAACTGATGTAATATCAGTCAAAGACAAGAAGAAGAAGAACATAAAGGAGAAGAAGAAAGCAGGGATATGATTGAAAAGCTTAAAGAGATAAACAGCATAAAAATAAAGAAGAATAAAAGCCTATCAAAGAGAAAACAAAGAGAGAAAACCAAGATATTAAACAAATGACAACTAAACGAAACTAAGAGAGACTAAATGAGTAACATTATGAGACTAAAAGAGAGACTAAATGAGTGAAAACTAAAAGAGAGAACAAAAGAGTAACATTAGTAGAGACTGAAAGAGAGACTAAAGAAGTGAAAACTAAAAGAGAGACCAAAGGAGTAACATTAAGAGACTTAACAAGTGAAAACTAAAAGAGAGAATAAAAGACTAACATTAGCAGAGACTGAAAGAGAGACTAAAGGAGTGAAAACTAAAAGAAAATTAGGGAGACACAAAGAGAGACTAAATGAATGAAAATAGAATAATTGAGTGAAATATAAAGAGACCAACTGAGTGAAAACATGGCAGTAACTCAAAAAGATAAAAACTAAAGTGTGTGTGCGTGCATGTGTGTGTGTGTGTGTGTGTGTGTGTGTGTGAGAGAGAGAGAGAGAGAGAGAGAGAGAGATATTGTGTTTTGCGTGCATGAGGCAGAGTTCTCTCCCTTTTCCTTTCCGTGTTCTCTAATCAGACGCCAGATTACGTCCTCCCTTTCAGATACACAGTAATTACACCGCTATGTGAAACACACACACACACACACACACACACACACACACACCTTCCTACAGCCTTGGCCTCACTGATCACACACAGCAGAAACAAATTCTTCTATAATAAACATGATGTTGTGTTCTGCTCCTGCACAAGAGAAAAAGCAGAAGTTGTTAACTGTCAGCGTCGAACCTGAGAGGTTATCAAAAGGTATCCTAACCACCCCACCCCCACCCTCTCTCACGCCCCCTCACCCCCACCACCCCATCTCTTCTCACAGTCGTTCAAGACTTCTTGTCGTCTCTGGCCAACTGGGAGAAGAGTGCAAAAGAAATAAATAAGCATAAAAAAAGAAAAAGAAATACGCCGTATACCAAGAATAACTGCTCTTTCATTTCGGTTGTTTATCAGCAACAGCTCGACTGGAGACTACAGACGTCCACTCTGCCAGTGTTATGGCATGTTGTGTGTCCTATTCTGGAGATTGGCTAGTGATAACATCTCAGTGGAGGGACAGGGACTGATAGACATCTCAGAGAGAGAGGGAGAGAGAGAGAGATAGAAACACGAGCACAAAAGGAGGTTAGATGAATGAAAGAAAGAAAAAGATATCATCCAGGCTGTTTATTTTATTTCTGTAGTAATGATACTAATAATAATAATAATAATAATAAGAAGAAGAAGAAGAAGAAGAAGAAGAAGAAGAAGAAAAGGTAGAATAATAATCAGTGCTTGGCCCCCTAATAATAATCACTCCATTACATCACATGTATGTAATATGTAAGTTAAAGAACCTCGAACCTAATAATAATAACAATAACAATAAGAAGAAGATGAAGAATTATATAAAACTATTTTAATATAAAATATAAAATTTATATATAAATAGAAATTTATATATACCTGTAATATTAATTTATATATTAATATAATATAAAAATAAACACACCAAAACTAATTATTTTTATACCTTATGAAGTGGTTTTAGTATAAAATAATAATTACTCAAAAAGTATAAAACAATAACTATTTCTGTATTTCTTAATAAAACTAAAACATTATATATTTTTATGTTATTATTTTACATATAATTTTGTTTGAATTAAAATTACTTAATTGGATTTACATTTTATAATTGTCACTTTATATTGTCAAATGTGAAGTGAAGCCCCGAATCCTGTGAAGCCCTGCTGACACACACACACACACACACACACACACACACACACACACACACAGGGTGTCTCATTATCTGGCACCGTGCCATCACACTGTCAAAGGAGTTTTGACAGGAGCGGATTGACCGTTTCAGTCGGCCCCTCTGTGTGTCCGGAGTGTGAGACCTCTGACAGTGTGAAAGTGTGTGAAAGAGTGTGAAAGAGTGTGAAAGAGTGAGACTATAACAGAGCTCCTCATTGTTTCAATGCGCAGGCTTATCAACACACACCTTCAGTTGCTTCGTTTCAGTTGTGAATAAGAGAAAGAGGTGCCGTTATTACTTCTGCAGCGTTGCTAGTGATCCATGTGTGTTTGTGCGTCTGTGTACATGTGTCTCTGCGCACGCGCGCGTGTGTGTGTGTGTGTGTGTGAGAGAGAAGACTTTGTGTGCTGATGTAATTGCGTTCTAGCCGAGCAGTCATCCGTTCTCTGTGTAAAACAGCTACAGGCTCCTTAATCAGGCTGCTGGGTGTGTGTGTGTGTGTGTGTGTGTGTGTGTGTGAGGAGCCCGGGCCGGAACAAAAACAACCCTGCACGCCACACACACAAACACCTGTTCGGCATTGATAGCAGATGCCATTCAGTGAGCAGGACAAAACCGGGAGCGGAATTAAAAAATGCAAGCATCACCAACTTCTTATTATTTACTGCCAGATGAACTAGTATAATACTGAGCTCTGTTTGACAACCTCGTAATTACACTATTTTTTTTTCCATTTAAAATTTTGTGCATTATTTTCTCATTCTATCTTTCTCTCTTTCTCGCTCTCTGTTTCATGCCGGCCACATACCTGCTCACTTTCCCATGATGGGATTGGGCAGTTTATTCTCTTTTCTTTTTGAAGGAAGAGAAACAGCGTTGCGTGTTATATGTCTCGTCGTTTGCGTCAGGTTTTTTTTCCCTCTGCATAATTGATTCGCATTAGAGAGCAGCTCAGGTAATTAAACTGAAATAAAAACGTGAATATTTTAGGAGTTGTTTTGTTTCTGCGTGATTCTTTATCGTCTCTGCTCGCATATAAGGCAAGGGAATTCAATAAACATAAAATTCCTTGCTCACAAAAGACAACACCTTTTAACACTTAACCAGGGTGAAGTTTTTATGTTTGGTTTCACATTAGCGCTTCACGTGATCACTTTTGACGACGTCCACAGATTCTGAACTGATCAGACATCTGTTTTGAAATAGAATAAATGCATACGTCTCTATCCATTCGACTTTAAACGTAAAACTCTGTGGAATTTTATGAAAACATTTCTTTGCTGATGAGCTGCTTTCAGCTTAATAGTTTACAGAAATGCATCTGATGATATGATATATTTATTCCATTCATTCACTATGTTATCTCCTTAACATCCAGCCATCTAATTATATAATGAATATAACAAAGAATGAAAGTTGTAAAATTGCAGAAAAAACTATGACTGTAGAAATAAATATCAAGAAAAATATTATGTAAAAATTAAAGGAATTTATGAACCAATTTTAACGTCCAACCATCTAATTATATAATGGACATAATGAAGAATGAAAGTTGTAAAAAAGTAGAAAAAAAACATCTATGACTTTTGTAGAAATATATATCAAGAAAATTATAATGTAAAAACTGAATGAAGTCATTAAAAAGAAAAAAGAAAATTTAAAAAAAAAAAAAAAAAGCAATAATAAAGCAATTTTAACATGCAACCATCAAAATTATATAATGGACATAATGAAAATTGAAAATAGTAAAAAGTAAAATAAACAAATAAATAAATAATAAATACATATTTAAAAAAATATATATATGATTTGTACAAATATTTAACATGGAAAATCATGTAATAAAATGTTTGTTTTTTTATTATTAAAAATGTTTAAAAAGCAATTAGTCATCTATTTTTTTTATTACTGAGTAACAGTGGAGGTGTTTAGGATATTACAAAAAAAACATCAATTTATCACACTATCAATATCATACTGAAATATTTTGGAAAATATTGGATTATAAGTTTTCCCATTGGAATCATTAAAGTCTATCTATCTGTCTGTACAGTTTTTTTGTTTGTTTGTTTCCCTTTAAATAATACTATATCTCCAAACATTACAGTGTCAAGTCCACTCCACCTCTGAGGATCTCCTTCACATAATCGAATGATGACATCAAACAAAATGGCCACCTAGGACCTTTTGTCTGCATCAGAGCACAAACACGCAGCCACTTACACACACGTATACACACATAGACCCTCACAGAGACATGTGCATGCTCACTCTGACTGATAGTGCTCCTCTAAAACCCATCTGGCCTGGAGATGTAATAAAATTGACATATTGATTTGGTTGAATTTACGAACGCCTGTTTTATAAAGTCCATCTCTAAAGCTGAGGCCTCTCCGCGCCGCTGCCATTTTTCCCCCAAATGGATCAATTACGTGCCCACGTAATCCAGTTACCTGTGAAATCCACACATACTTCGCCCATTCCCACCACTCTGCAGCCTCTCACACACTCACACACACTCGCTCGCTCGCTCCCTTGCTCGCTCCCTCACACACTCTGTAGAGCTGAACTGATGTCAGCGAGGATGTCGCTCGATCTCTCACACTAATGAGTGACTCCAGCAAAGGATTGAGTATTATATGTTTGCGTGTGTCATGCAGAGAAGCTGCTAGAATGTGTTTGGAAACTTGCAGGCATTTGTTTCAGATTCAATAACATATACAAACCTATAGCTAATATTTCACACTCAGACACTCAAGTGCACTGTATGTAAATATCCCAGCTTACAGGAATGCTAGTATTACATAACACTCATGCAAAGCTACTCTTAATTCACAAAGCTGATTGGCCAGTAGTTTTAACCTGTGTTTCTATAGTAACAATTGACACAGGGATTTGCATGCTGGACACGCCGCAAAACATTTTAAAAAAGATGTCTAATAGTTGATATGGTAAGTTTTCTTTGGGGAAACATTTTTAGAAGGAGTCTCCAGTGTCAGTGCTTTGGAAAACATGGGAAAATCTTCAGGACTTTGTGCTTTCCAGTTTTTCGGTATCAATGTACGTTTTTTATTGTTTGTTTGTTTTGCAATAATTGGAATTGCTGACACATTGCTGTGGTATAAGAGGAATAAAACACACTGTTATTGGAAAATAAGGTGGTAGTAGTAACTCTGTTTCACATCGGGCCGCAGCACACCACCCTGTCAATAGCTATGTTTCCATCCAAGTTGTGAATTTAACTTATTAAAAAAATTGGATTATCATATAAAACATTTGCAAATAAAGCACCGTTTCTATCCCATGTGTTCAAGACTTCAAAATCTTCTCTTCCGGGGAAACTCTCCACCATTTATACATTTCTAAGCCTATTATCCAATCACATGATTTGTTGAAGCAAAGTCACATACTTTTTTTTTTGATGCGCATTGAGGAATTTATTCGCTAAACGTGTTTCCATCGTAGTTTATGCGCATGTCTTCTTATTGAATAAAAAATTTATCCAGCTGAATTGATCACATACGGTTTTTATGCGCATTTTCGGGATTTTATTCGCATCAGGTGTTTCCATCTAGCGTTTTGTATTTTTTTTATGCAATATCCCAAAATGTACGTAAAAATACGTGGATGGAAGCCTAGCTCATGATTATTGTGCTTTGATAACAGCACACCCCATCCTGTTGAGTTGCTATATAACAGACAAAATGACACCATTTTCCTTTTTCCATTAGTAAGTCCTAATAAGTGTAGCTAATAAGTGAAGAAATAATGTAGCATCTGGTTGGCGAATGATCTCCAAAAGACCTTTTTGCATGAACGTAAGTAAAGTATATGCTGAAGATCTAAACAAACAACAGCAGTGGTCTCCTTGAAATCATAATTTAGTTCAGCGTCACTTAAGCAACAGATTCAAGACAAGAGGTTTGGCTTTCAACGTTTGAACAATGTGGATGTGAATATAGCTCCAATTTGATTTGTATATTTACTTTCTAACAGAGTTATACTGTTATATTACATGTGCCATTTGAAACAAGTGTGTGACAATTTGCAGTCGACACAATGCTTAGTTATCAGTTGAAAACTGATAGTTAAAATTGACCTCAATGTCCACTATATTAGCCGCATAGTTGAGCAAAAACAAACTTCCAACACCACTGTCTTGTCTGATGACAATGAGAGAAAACTGTGTATATTTCCATCTAATATTGTTCACAAATGGGAGAAAATTGTGTGCAGTTGCTTTAAAAGTCATTACAATTACAAAACATTGCAAATCAGCCATTTTGTTTAAATAAACTGCAGTTGCAGTTTTATTGATTTATCTGTTTACTGGGTGGCTGAAACAGAGCAAAGAACGACATTGCTTCAGGTTTCGCTTCAAGTCTTACAGTTCAGGATAAAAAAAAAGAGGAAAAGGGAAAGAAAAAAAGGTGGGGAAAAAAACGTTCTCGATCTTATTCTCTACACCCCAGTGGGCAACATGCAGTTCGGTTACAGCGTACATAACTCTCTTTCTCTGGCTCTGTGTGTGTGTTTGTTAGTCTGTGTGTGTGTGTGTGTGTGTGTGTGTGTGTGTGTGTGTGTGTGTGTTTGTGTGTTTGTGAGTGTGTTAAGACACACTCACACTGAACAATCTGTGTGTGAAACGCTTGTCAGGTAGAGCATGACATGGGCAGTCGAGTGACTCCAAAAAAGGACTACAGTAAAGTCATAATAGAGGAGTATACCAAGATATAGTGTGTGTGTGTGTGTATGTGTGTTTGTGAGTGTGTGTGCGGCCTAGGCACACATCTTTCTGTGAGAAAAACACTTCCGATTTGTCACTTCCCTGTAAAACTTGTGGCTAGCTGAGTTCACAGTAGGAGGGTGAGGGGTGAATGTGACCGTTACAGGCCCCTCGCTATGCAAATATCTAAAGAAATAACAAGGATTTCAAGAAGAAAAAAAAACGGGGACGTTTCATCAGCCAAGCCGAGCTCAATTTATCAACTATGTTCGTGTTTACAAATTAAACAAACCCCATTTTTTTTGCCTGTTTAATTCAGCCGTCCAGCAGCTACTAGCGCCACGTTATAATAAGATTAGCAAAAGCACCTCTGCTGTTTCATAGTCAATGACAGCTAATGTGTAACTAGCCTGGTGAAACCCTGCCGCTAGCAATAATGATCACTGCGAGTGACTCTCTCTCTCTCTCTCTCTCTCTCTCGTTCCCTCGCTCTCCTGTAATCAGTCTGAGCTGATGATGAGCACTTGTGTAATTAAGATGGTGGATGTTGGGAGGAAGAGCCATCAGCATCTCTCTCTCTCTCTCTCCCTCTCTCTCTCTCTCTCGCCTTCCTCTATGACGAGCTTCAGCCTCTTAACCTGAGCAAGACGAAAGACAAAAGGCACACACACACACCATAAACAGGAACACACACTTCCAGACCAGGTAAGAACGCCATGGAACACACTAATGCCACAAATTTTTCCCAGATCAACCCCCAGTAATGATTTGATACTGACGTCCTTACTGTAATCAACCATGCTCTTTGGTTCTTCGCAAAAGGGCATTAGAGTGGAATGGCGATTGAACGATTTGTCCTATTTTTAGGTTCAAGAAGGCAGCAAATCTCATGGGTCCATAGCAATGTGATACACTTATCACAATAAATGATGAGTAATGTGGTTACGGTCACTTTTGCAATATTAAACAACTGCGTAGTTACACTGAAAGTTGGAGATTACATGTTAAAATCTCGCCTTCCACTTTATCCACTGTTTTACTTTCCTTTCTCTTTAAATAGGTGATATATTCATGTTGTGATGCTGCTGTTTACTGGTGCTCACATCTATATATTCTGCTGTGATGCACTGTTATCCTTGTGTGTTGTGAAAACATCCCCAGGTAGCATGATATGATATTTTGTCCGTCACCAGCCCTGGTTTATGGATTAAAATACATCAGGGTATCAGAGTGGAGGAAGATGGATCAGATGTCAAATCTCATCCAATACCATAGTTTTAGGCCAGTAACAAGCTCAGATATCAATACTCAAAGGCTTGTGATATGCACTCCTTTTATTACAGTTTAAACACACACACACACACACACACACACACACACACTCTCTCACTCTCTCACACACACATACAAACGCACACACACATACTCTCTCTCTCTCTCTCTCTCTCTCTCTCTCTCACACACACACACACACACACAGCAAAACATGTATACACTTTCATTCACTTTCAGTGAATGAATACATAAAGATAAATAATAAACCTTCAAACAAACACATAAATAAATAATAGTTAAAAATAAATAATAAACAAACAAGCAAGCAAATAAATAAATAAATAAATAATGAATAAAAAATAGAAAATAAATAAACAAAATAAACAAATAAATAGCTAAAGATTGATCAAAGATACACAAGCAGGTAACCAAGTAAAAACATAAAGTAATAATAGAATTTAAAAATAAGTGCATGATTAAATACAAATGAATAATCTTATTTGCAAAAAAAAAAAAAAAAAAAAGCAAATAAATAAAATGAACAAATAAATGAATGAAGTAAAGTAAAATAGAAATACTAAACAGAAAAGCAAGAAAACCAAGCTTTGGGGGTATTAATGATATGTACACCAGTCTCTCTCTCTCTCTCTCTCTCTCTCTCTTGCCAACGTGTTATGCTATCTGCTTCTATCTACTAAGGGGAATCACGCTTATATTTTCCATATTACATCAAAAAAGTCAATCTTCTCAATAATATAAAGCAGTTTTTTTTCCTAACAGGACCTTCCAAAAAAACCCCAAATATCTCTTCTGCATTTTTTCAGTCGTCAAAGTGAGCAGCTCAGAGCTCTAGGACAGCTTGAGTATTTTGCAAACACTTTGTGCGTGCCTGCTGAGGGAAGGGGCGTCGCGTCCGGATGGCAATCGCGCGTTCTCGGAGCCTCGGCGGTGGCGCGTTTTATAAATTACCTCATCAGAGGCTGAAATTAACACTGATTCTTGCAGGCAATTTCTCCATTTCCAATGCTAATTACGTTTTTCTCTCGCTCTCGCTTTACTTTTAAATTCCGTACCACCTGTTTAGGAGAAGACATCTTAGGCAGCGCAGACGCATTTAATCACAATTTTAATTAACCGGCGTGTAGATGTGAAAAAGAAGTAATTATAATGCAGATGAAGGACGGCATTTTTTTTTTCCACATTAAATTGTTTTGTTTCTTCGTTATGTTGATTGCATAAATAGTGACAGAGAACAGTTTTTATCTACTGTAATTTTGTAATTGTTTTGCAAAAAAAAAACAAAAAACGGATTGACTGACTTCATCTGTTTGCAAATTGTTTAATTCGGTTAACCCTGTAATTGCCGTGGCGCTCTGTAGATGCAGAAGCCTCCTGAGTTCCTGCAATGAGACTGTTTTAGTTAAATAAATGGAATTGGATGGGATGATGGTGTGAGGTTATTCAGTGGGATAACAATGCTGGATAGAAAACATTGTGAAGCAACATTGTGAAGCAAACAGATCGTGGAAACTCGGGGCACAAGGTGGGGAACACTCTGGACAGGGTGCTAACCCATTGCAGGGCACATTGCAGGGAGAACATGCAAATTCTGCGCACACAGGGCGGAGGCGGGATTCGAACCCCCAACCCCGAGGTGTGAGGTAAATGTGCTATCCACTAAGCCACCATGCCCCCTATAGACACTGTTATAACACTGTTATAACCAGCGTTCCACATCATTTACACTGGATGATGATTTACTTTCAGTAACTTTGGACTGTTTTTACAGTGTATATCTATTATGCTTGTCATGAGCATAAACAGCATGCTGTTATAGGAAAATGATCAGCTACACAAAGCACATCCTGCGTTTATACCAAAGCAATTCGCCAACGATTAATTAAAGAACAACACATGATACTTTCTATCCTTTTGTAGTTATGCTTAAAGTTAGTTCCTGTTATCACTTACTTTATAGAAGCTCTAAAGTGTTGTTAAATCACTTTTTTTTCTCTCTTGAAGATAATAAGACAAAAAAAAGGCAGCTTGTCATGTTACCGAGAAACCACAAAGCAGAAACTCCTCCATCCAGAAGACATACAGAAGAAAACTTTAAAGCTTTAAAGTGTCTATATGTATATTCCTCACTTTCTGACTGTGTTTCTGATCATGTTTTCACAACAGCAAGAGAGAAACAACAATTAAATCCTGACGACGACATTGAAGCCAAAATGAAGCTTTGTTCAGCTATAACGAAACTCTCCCACCATCTCGGACCTTTAGCTCACTGTCGAACGTGGACAGAAATGGGGAGAAATGCAAGGATAGTGTGTGAATTCGAGGATACAAAATAAGGATGGAAGGTCTTTGGAGTATTTGAACGGACTTCCCCAATGTTTGTGAGAGAAAGAGCAAAGAAGAGAGACCGTTGGAGTGCCGGTTAATGAAACCCCCCAGTTAAGCAGCTTCATTTTCCTCCACTCTGCTCTTAAAGGATTTCCGAATGCTTTACAATGAACTCGCTGAATGCTCACGAGCGTTGCGGAGACAGAATTGGAGCAGCTCTGAAAGTTTCATCACTTTAGGACGTTAAGCTACGCTACAGTGGAATATTGAACAGAAAACCCTCTCAGAATTTTTATCCACATTCAGTCAATCTAGCATGATTTAACAATATATTTTTTTTAATTCTACCCAATTTCCCCTTTACACCAAATGTAGTCAATCAGCTAGGATGTGTTTGGGGTCCAGTGTAATCAGTTGGAGCTACAAGCCTTATGTATTGTATGTCTATCTATGTCTAAAATCTGTTTCGTCAAATACCAGCCTTAACAAAAAAACAACAAAAAAATCCAGATCTTCAGTTAAAATGTGGAAGAAAAAAAAAACATAAATCCAAATTTGGAATCTATCTTGACCAACCAGAATCACTGTATACAAGCTGAAACACCAGGAGACATTTTTCCAATCTCATGCTCTCCAGTTTTGGTGAATCTGTCCCCACTGTAGCCTTAGCTTCATCTTTTTCCCCATATTCACTGTAGTTGGAGATGCTTTTTCTACTCACCACGGCCGTAAAGAGTGCTTATTACTATCTACCAAGTCACTGAGCCACAAAGTCACTTTTCTCCCCATTTTGATGTCTGATGTGAACATGAACTGAAGCGCTTGACCTGTATCTGCATGATTTTATGATACGCGCCAATAATGACGCCTCGGCGTTTCCATCTCATGTTACATGCTGCAAGAAACATGGTTCTGATGGGACTATGGATGGAAAAAACAATTATTACATTGTTGCACATAAGACAAACAAATGTGCATGCTGAAGCAGATCTGCACGTTTTACACTTTCCTCTGACACAATAAGACACTTCAGTAACTCTTTTACGCCTATACACTCTAGACATAAACAAAACCAATTATCCTGCAGCAGCATCACACACTCGTATACACACACACACACACACACACACACACACACACAAACACACACATATAAACAAGTTTTATTAGCCTACTGACTAACTTTCACCTATACAGACACTGTCTGTAGCTCGCTCACACACACACACACACACACCCACACACACACACAAAAGGTTCAACTGTGCCTTAATAACTACGAGAGGGAATGAAAGGCTATTTTGAGTGAGAGAAAGATGAAAGAACTGTCCTAACGTTACGCCTATTAGCCCTGTGACCCGGCTCTCTCCAGAATCTCATACGCTCTCTCTCACACACACACTCCGTTTCACCCCTCCACACACACTATCTGTCCCCTCTCTCTCTCTCTCTCCCTCTCTGTCTTTCTCTCCTGTCAGGTTTTGGCCTGCCAATTCTGTCTTAAAGCTTGACTGCGTTGATTTGATGCAAATACCTCGGGGGAGAGTCCCCAGACTGATGAACAGTTATGTCAAGTCGATTTTGCACCACCGGGAAAAGGTAACCTCGTCGGAGGCGCACACACACACACATACACCCACACACATACACACTCCTAGAAGCATGCAGAAGGTTAAAGAGACAGGGAGGTTGTGATGTGTGATGGTCGGGGTCCCCTCTCGCTGCGTGTCTCGCTATAGCGACTCTGTCAGCACGTCTGGGCTAATTGCAGACGAGCCCGGCTGCCATTACAATAAAAACGCAGAGCGTGGCACACATTAACGCCGCCTGCCTCATTTGTGCCACTGCTGGAAAAGGTAGAAATGAATATTTCATTACTTTAATTACTCCGACATACTCTTTCTTTTTTTTTCTTCCACCACTCACAGAGAGAGAAAGAGAAAGAGAGAGTGCAAAATTGTCTCTGTGTGTGTGTGTGTGTGAGAGAGAGAGAGAGAGAGAGAGAGAGAGGCGAAGGCGGCAGAGAGGCATCACTAATTATGAACAGTAATAACATTTAAGATTCAGTGATTGCCAGTTTACTGCCGATTGCTAGATGTTGTGGCAAGAAATTACAAAGGTAAAAGAAACAATCAGCGGCAGCCGAGACAGAGAGAGAGAGAGAGAGAGAGAGAGAGAGAGACAGAGAGAGAGAGAGAAACAGGCAGAGGGAAACAAGGGACTCGTTTTCAGAGCGAACACAAGACTCACACCTGCCACACGGAGCAAAGTGAGAGGGAGAGGCATCTGTCTCGTTTCTGCGGGATGCTTTTTAAAGCGTATATTCCCCAAAAAAAACAAAAAAAAAACTGGAACCTCAAGGTTCTAAGTCAAGTACAGATCCTAGCAAGATTTAAGAGATATGACAGGAATGGTCACGGTGATGACAGTAAACGTGTTTGAATCATCATGACAGTGAATACTGATGCCATTGTTGTGTTTTTTTTTTGTTGTTGTTGTTTTTTGACTGTTAAAGCTTCTAAGTGAGAGGGAAATACAGAAAGGGAGGACAGCAAAAGATATAAAAACAGAAATAAAATGCATAAAAAAACAAGAAGTAAATTTTGCATTAAAGAGAAAAAAATGTGAAAAAGGAGTGAAAAGGAAATAAAGGAAGATCACGCAAATGTGCTTGTACACATCCGCAAATTAAATATAATTTGGCTCTCACCAGCCAGTTTAACAGGAACACCTGCACACCTGCTCAGCCAATCATGTATGAGGGGGGAAAAGTGCTCTCTGATGGTTGTTGTTTCCACACGGGATGCTTTGAGTATTTCAGAAACTGCTAACCTCAAGGGATTTTCTGTTGAGTTTACACAGAACGGTGCAAAAAACCTCCAGTTCTGTGCTCAGAAATGCCTTCTCGGTGAGCAAGATCAAAAGATACTGACCTGAGCCGACAGGAAGGCTATGTTAACTCAAATAACCACTCTTTACATCCGTGGTGAGCAGGAAAGTATCGCACAGCACGTCAAACCTTAAGGCAGATGGGCTGCGATAGCAGAAGATCACATCAGGTTCCACTCCTGTCAGCCAAGAACTGAAATCTGAGGCTATAGCAGGCACAGAAACTGGACAGTTGAAGAAAAAAAGGCTAATTGCAATAGCTAAGTAGGTAAGAATAACAAAGTGCTCCTGGGTTTATCTGAGGAATGCTGGAACAAGACGTCAGACTGATAACACACACCGCCTCCTCCCTGAAAGAGTGAGAGATGGAGGGCAGTCTGAAGGACTGAAGCAGAACAGACACACACCTATACACATACACACACACACACACACACACACACATACAGTATGCACAGGTCTCTCTGCGGAATTGCAGCACCTCTAAATCCATTGTGTGTACACTGGTGTGAGTGTGTGTGTCTGGGAAAGGCTAAGGACAGGCTGTCGATGTGATTAGGCTGGCACTACCTGAGGACATGTTTGTTTGACGTTTGCACGTGACAGTGGTGTGATGCGGCAGGCTGACGGGGACGACAGCATGTGAAGTCGTGTGTAGTCACAAGGCATTACCACAACATATGAGAGCAACACACAGAACACATGTTTGTGTGTGTGTGTGTGTGTGTGTGTGTGTGTGTGTGTGTGTGTGTTACTATGTTATTTGGGTCTTAATTAAGGCAAATAATTTTCCTCTTCTGACACACTGACAGAACAGCATTTAAATGTCCAGAGAGTTTTCAGTCCATATAGGATTTTTTTCTATGATTGTTGCAGTCAAAAATGTTGATTTTGCAGAGGTTTTTATGTTTTTTTTTTTTAATTGGCGAAATTATTGGTAAATGAGACCTTTTAGCTGTACTCATGTTCGACACACGGGAATCGAAGAGGGATTTGGCTCAATGAGCGTTGTAATGACGTCACATGACACATCTTTCCCCAAATCTGCAGAAAATCTGTGTTAATGTTGAAAAATTGCAAGCTCCTCCGAATATTGTGGAGTTTGCTTGATTTTGCGTACATCTCTGCGATTGCAAAATCACAAATTCCTTGAGGGACTGGGTTTTGGTCTTGACACATTTTACGTTACTGAAAAGGTTTCAATCCGAGCCCTTCCAAAGAATTTGGAAACTTTTTGGTGTTTCATCTGTTTTGGAAAACATACGTTTTGGCCTCCAAATGTAGAGTCACTGAAGCAAAGGGTTTTTTTTTTTTTCCATGTGAACAGGAAATACATATGTATTGAAAAAACAATGGTAACGTGAACCTTCATGTTCCAACTGTGGCTTGTAGTTTCATTTAACTTTGTTTGTATTATTAAACACTCGCCAGAATATGATACAACTTAAGTCTTGCTGACTTTGTAGACAAGTGTAACTTAAGCACTAGCGCCACCTCATCATAAACCTTGTGTTTTAGAACTTTTGTTGATGTTTTTTCCGCATTTCACTGTCCAAATGTCATTTTTCGACCAAACTATAAATTTAAAATACAAAATGTAATTCGTAGGAACTGGAGCTGGAGTGGTTTAGTGGTTTAGTCGGTAGCCTGGTCATGGAGTCCATGTTTAGGACATTGAGCCCCACATTGCTCTGGTCATGAAGTGTAATCTGGCGATCTGTTATTGATTGTCCTGGGTGACCTTGCCAGAAGTATTCCTCAACCTGACAATCAAACATACATCAAAGCTAGCTGTGTGTCTGCATGTATGCTTGTGTGTGTGTGTGTGTGTGTTCTGGACTTGCTAAAATGTGCTCAGCAGATCAAACTGAGAACTGCTTTCAACACCCTTTTTTTCTGAATACGGGTGACATCTTTGCACCTGCAGTACAAGAACGAGGGAGAGAGGCAGAGAGAAATGTAGAGAGAAAAAGAGAGAAGAAAAAAGAGAAAAGCAGAATGAGAGAGGGAAAGCAGCTTAGCATGGACATAGAAATAAAATTTCTCAGTGTTTAACACCGCAATTAGTACCAAAAGCCACCTGATTCGAGTTCACATCTAAATCTTAAAGCCATGTTCGTTCCTGTTCTAATACTAACACACACACACACACACTCACACACTTCTCTGTGATTATGTTAACCAGCACGAATTCACAGTAACACCGAAAATGATAATTACGCTCCTTTTTTCCACTCAATATTAAAAATCATAATTACTCAGCCAATTGAGGAGCAAAATAATTCTATCGCACTTTTATCATTTTTAAATCACGTTATAATCCTTTCACGTTTTTACTTCAGAATAAAACTCGTTTTAAGTCGTAATTAATTGGTCAGGGTATATATAAACTTTTGCTAATATCACCCTCAATTATGTTGAATTAATTCATCATGCCCAAAGAATGATGATCACAATTAAATCAGAATTAATCCCGCAGCCTTATTTGAAAGTAGAAGTACATTCTGTGTTTAAATATCAGACCTTGTGACCTATTTACAATTCCCTCAAACATTAAAATGCACTGTGGGTATTCTGTATTTGGTATACCTGCTGCCCAATCTGGACACTAAGCTACTGCAGTGCATTGTGGGATTTCAAGAACGCAGATCGCGTTGATGTTTTTGGATTCAAACTTTTGCAAAATAGTGCACTCTGTAGTGAACATGGTGTGGTTTATCTATCTCTATCTGTCTGTCTAGTTTCTTTCTCAGTATGTCTCTCTCCCCCACTCTCTTTATCTCTAGCTTTCTCTCTCTCTCTCTCTTGTCTCTCTCCCCCTCTGTTTGTCTCTCCCTGTCAGTCTTTTTCTCTATCTATATCTCTATTTCTCTATCTCTCAGTCTCCCTCTGTCTGTCGCTCTCTCTCACTCATTCTCTCTGTCTCTTCCTCTCGATATCTCTCTCTTCATCTCTCTTTGTACTTCTCTTTCTCTCTGTGTCTCTTCATCTCTCTCATACTTGGAAAAGGATGCTTAAAATAAGCAAATGATGTACTTATTTTCTTAAAGATCCACTCCCCCCTCTCTCTCTGTCTCTCTCTCTCTCTATCTCACTCTCTCTTCTCTCACTGTCTCATCAGTACAGCATTTTACACACCGCATTGTCAGCTGCTATTGAGAGACTCCACCCGGCGAACATGACCAACGGCCTGCTCCTGTGTTCATGCTAATTTATACATCACAAACCTGCGAAACACCTCTGCGTGTATGAATTAAGACTCAAGTGTTTTTACACCTGAGAAACACACACACACACGAACTGTCACACGCCAGCCTTGCCGCAAATGGGAAAGCTGACACTTGAGAATGCATTTGGTTTATTTATTTATTTATTTTTCATTCTTTTTTTCTTTCCCATTTTTCAATCCGATCCAAGGCAAGACGCAAAACATTATAATGCCCATGCTGAGTAGACACCAACATACCCGAACCAACAAAATACCTGGTTTTCCAGCGGCGAGAGACTGAAATGAGGCATGAGATTTGGAAATGTACTTTTTTCTTTTCTTTTTTTTCGCCAAATGCATAAAACATGTCGGCTTAGCGTCGCATGGTACACACGTAAATGAAAGTGCCAAAATGCATGCAATTATTTGCCAGTCCAGTGATGTTTCAATTCAGTATGTATGTGTGTATGTGTGTGTGTGTGTGTGTGTGTGTGTGTGTGTTTGCGTATGTGTGTGAGTGAGTGAGAGAGACAGAGACTCTGAAAGAGTGTGATGTGGTTCAGGCAAACATCACTGTACCACAGAGTTGATATGAACTGTCAAATCTCAAGGGCTAGGCGACAGCAGGACACAACACAGCACACACACACACACACACACACACACACACACACACACACTTGTCACTTCCTCTCTGACACTCAGTCATTCCTCACCCATTTAACGTACCGCTCTCAAACCTGACCACACACACAGACAGTGTGACTTTTCGCTCGTTTATATCATGGTCCAGATTATTGGCATCCATGTTGGGTTGCAAAGCGGCATAACATCATCAACATGACATCATCACTCCGTGTAAGTTTTTTTAAAAAATATATAAGTATATATTCGTTGGACTGAATCGGGGCTTCTCAAAAGATATAAGCCACCCAGTATAGATTTATTTCATGTCCACAGTAATAGGTTATGTTGTCTGTTTATTGGCACCGGAGAGCTTCTAGAACTTTCAACCAACATAACGTATTTATTTATCAGGCAACTTGTTTTGGCATTATTGAGATTTGTGGATTAAATGCTTTCAGTTTGATAATAAATATAATGATTTGGGGAATACACCCTAATATGCAGGACCACAGTTGGGAATCTATAGACTACAGGAGTGATGACTTCATATCCTCCTTGGAAGTTTGCGCATAAGAGTTCAGAGGTGGTGATTACAATGTGATGCGTTTTCAAGTGGCTTCAAGTGGCGAGAAAACTTCTTTGTTTTTATTTCTTAACATAGACATGCTGTAGACACAAGAGGTCACTTTCATACTTTTTGTTACTGACGTTCCACTAACTCTGAAAAAATTAGGGATCATAGAAAAACACGAGTTCCCGCATTGTAATTCTGATATTGTCCTGGTGTTCACCTCGATAATATATTCTCGATATTTCTGACAGGACTTGAAGGCAGCATGAGACTTGACATATAAGACTAAAAGACTGAGAAGATCTGGCCTGGACTAAAATGCAGATCTTATAGGACCTACAGCCTTAAAATTGTCCTGCAAAACTACAGAACTGAAACTTATCATGGAACTGACTTATCATACAGTATCATCCTGTAAAACTCATGCTCTGGATGTTTTAAAACTAACATAGACGTTCCAATATTTATGGTTTTGGCGTAGCACTGATGATTTTCGGGCCCTTTTGCAATGTGAGCTAGGTACGTGAGTGTTTACAAACAAATTCACCCAAAGGAAAAGTGAATTCACTGAAGAGGAAAAGACATGGGACGGAAGGAAATCACGTCATTTGCTAAGGTTTTTGTGTTATACTTTTGTTCTTTCTGCTGCTAGGATTTTCTTGTTAGCAACATTAGCACCTCTGCTAACATGATGTGTCCTACAGGACTGCGCCTGAGACTGAGTGTGACTGAGTAAATCTGAATTCAGTCATTTTATTCACATCATGAGTCATTTTATTCATAGGTGTAGCAATTTCTTACTATGTTTTCTGTACAGCTTTACTTTTGCAGTCTGGATGTCAGATACGAAAGCAAGAAGTTCATTGGCTGCATGTTTATGGTTAGATTTTAGCTGAAAATGCAAAAAAGCTCAGTGTTAGTTTCAAATTTTTATCATATGAATGAGAGAGAGAGAGAGAGAGAGAGATTCTGAATGGAGGAGAAAATCTAGGAATAAGGAGCAGGATTTGATGCTGTAATCATGGGCTGGAAAGCCACAAAGCCACCAGAAAGCTCTCATCTGCTCTTCATGCTTCTGTCTCTCTGTTTATATGTCTGTCTCTCTGTCTGTCCCTCTCTCAGTGTGCATCGAGAACTGATCAGAAAATATATATAAAACTGGTCCATGGTCTGAGGAGAAAGACGAAAGAGGAGAGAGAGGACGAGAAGAAACTACTCTGTGTGTGTGTGTGTGTGTTTTAACACCACTCTACCTAGTAAACCCTTCAGCTTTGTACCTCGAACAAAGGCTCCTTCAGCAAACTCTCTTTCTCTCTTACTTTCCCTCTCGGTGTCCGAAGGTGTTTGCTGAAGCAAAGCTGTTGAAATCCCGCCGCTTGAGAGGAAGGAGGGGGAGGGGGGGTTAGGTGTGATGCTAATCCCTTTTTTTTACGAAACAAAAAAAAAAACTTCTGACGGATGAAGGAAAAAAATCTGGAATTCTTGTCACATGATTGAAAGTGTTTAAAGTCATAGCACCGTTCCCACAAAAAACAACAACTTATATATATATGTATATATATATATGTGTGTGTATGTGTATATATATATATATATATATATATATATATATATATATATATATATATATATATATATATATATGTGTGTGTGTGTGTGTGTGTGTTTGTGTGTGTATATATATACCTTGAATAACTCAATAAGTCTTACACTTTTCTCCTTCACCTGTGGGGTGACATGAACTACCATACACACACATGTACACACACACGTACACAACTGTGAGGCGTGAGTGGCCATGAATAGTAAAAGCATGGCATCTTGTAACACTATCAGTGTGTGTGGGGGTGCGGTGTGTGTAAAGTAAGGCCTATATAAGGCTAGTAACCAGGGGAGGCCCCGCAAACACGCACAAACACCTTAGTTATTTTGCTCTCACCGCCCACCCTTACTTCTCTTTCTCTCACTCACTTTTTTTTTATTCTTCCTCTACTCTTCTTTTTCCCCCCATTGCTTTTCATGTGGGCCTTCTTTTTTTTTGGAGGCTGAATGTAAATTTGGCGCGCCGGCACTGAGAGGCCGCGTTGTGATTAAGAAGAAGAGAGGCTGCTTTTCTTTGTTCTGCCCCCGGGGGATGTTTACCAGCAGAGACGCGGCGGATCAGATATGAAAGACATTCGGGTCACGACTGATGTGAGCGAAAGTGAAATCATACCTAAGGCGTTCCGCGCAGTGC
>NC_071266.1:8723665-8788665 GCF_023375685.1 Ictalurus furcatus
GGGGTGGACGCGACGGGAGAAACAGCAACAACAATGTAAGTCCCGATTCCCGGTAACGGAAAGAATAGCATTTGCGTTGTTTTTTTTTCTTTTTTCTTTCAAACCCCCTCTATCCTGATAGAATAACCATAATGACGGTTAAAGCGGCTGCGTTTCAAATCTCCACACTAACTGTTGCACTTTATCCTGTAGGGGTCAAAGGAGAACGTGTTCCCACATGCAGCACAACCGCAGATCATTATGATAAACACGGATTAAAATAATAGCCGCTATTCATAAACACGGATTAGAAATGATATAGACACTGCTTTAAAAAGAACATTTCATATTTTTTTTAGATTGAATTTTATTTAAAGAGTCTGTAGTTTGGGAATGATCCTGAATTGAATTCTGCGTGTAAAGTATTTAATAATGTCACTTTTGGTGCACTAATATAAAATGCGCAATTATGAGAGTATCAAACTAATGCGCAAACTCAATTAGTCAGTTTGTTATCTACAAAATATATTATTATTATTATTATTATTATTATTATTATTATTATTGCTCGCATAGCAGACTTTGACCTCTTAGCTCGCGCATCTCTTACCATTGTATGCTTTCTATGAATGTAAATATGATGTGTTGGATTGCTCTTGAGTCATTGTGGTGACTGTCTATCTGTGTATCTAGTTTGTTTTCACTGGAGTTTCAAAAAAAATATTCAGCACAGAAAGAAAGAAAGAAAGAAAGAAAGAAAGAAAGAAAGAAAGAAAGAAAGATGACACATTGGCCAAAACTAGCTCGCGCGTGGCATGATAATACCAGGAGAAAACAAGCCACCAAGAGTGTGTTGTCATTAATAATATGCGCTGTTATTTCATGATTTTTAAAATAGCAATGTTTCGCTCAGTAAAATGAGTGTTACCGAGGAAGTTACTTGGAAAGGGAAAAAAACTAACATAGTTGGAAAAATCTATATTTGCTTTAGCTTTTATTTTTTTTATTATTATTTTTTTTTTTACATGCAAAAATCATAACATTACTGTAAAAGAACATATATGACAGAATGACATAAATATTTGATTTGTCGTCCTGCGTCTTAAAGAGTGTGCTCCGCTTTCACCTGTGCAGGTGAGTTTAAAGGTAAAGTGTCCCGTACAAATTTGGAAAATAGAATACAATACCAATACAAAAAAATATATATTAATTGTATACAAGTGATTAAAATAAACAAAACAAAACAAAACAAACGTGATATACTGAAGGAAGGATGGATATAAGAAGTGTCACCTACCTTCCGCGTGTTATGGGTTGTATCGTGTCCGAGCCGGTTGTGGAAACGAAGCGGATCCTTAAGCGAACCGATAGCAGCGCCTCCGTGAAGGGGAAAAAGGGGGGAGTAAAGAAAAAGTGCTCGGGAAGGAAGGACCGTTATTCCTGGCGCTCAGGTTTGGGACTGATCCCTTTCAGCCACTCCAGGAAAGCAACCTGCGCACGGACTGACGCGTTACGCCTCTTCTAATGACATTTCTCTCTCTCTCTCTCTCTCTCTCTCTCTCTCTCTGTCTTTCTTTTCTGCACTACTACAGAGGAGAGAGAGAGAGGGAGAGAGGCTGAGACACACGCCACACGCCACCTATCTTCACACGGAGGGATAATGGAGGAGTGCGCATCTCATGGGAAGCGTCAGAAGTTTTTTTTTTTTTTCATCTTCTTCCGTTTTTTAAAATGTATTATACTAAGGAAGTCACATTTCGACATTTCGAGCATGGTTAGTATTCAAATCTGGAGTCTCATAATGTCCTAGTTTTGTTTCTTAATCATTCTTAAAACTAATCAGGTTCAAACGACTAGTTGGATTTAATATATATATATATATATATATATATATATATATATATATATATATATATATATATATATATATATATATATATATTTGGTCTTGAATAACTCGGTTGAATAACTTTGGCCACGTCCCAAATTGAGCGTCAAGTTTACCACAGATTAGAAGATTTTTTTTTCCCACCACTGATTGGGTTCTACACTGTTTAGTAGTTTAGTATGCGGTTTGGGACGGAGCCTATTAGTCTTTTAAACTGGGTGCGTCGTGCTGCCTTCATGTGCCACAGGATTTGTGGTTAAAGCGAGTTTCCGACTTCAAAGTTGCACGTCCGTTCAAGTCGCAATAAGAATAACAATAATGTAAATTAAATAAATAATAATAAAACGTGACGCCTGAGTTTTTGACTAGACCCAAAGCGTCATTTCCATAAAGACAGAAGAATTCACTGGATTGTGGTAGGTCATTCTTTATTATATAATAATATTAATGATAATAATATGTTTTAAGGAACAGAACATACTTTTCAGTTTTCCGATTTTGCTAACCGATTTTTTACTTCAGACTGTGAACTAACCCATGCTTACTATCTAACTTTAGACGTGCACTTGAGTGCTCAGGTTCTTAATTCATATTGAAGGAGCTTGTGCATATAGCGTCAGGATTCTTCAGCATGCGCATGTAGATTCCAGGTGTTACAGTTGTTCCAGGTGTGTGTGTGTGTGTGTGTGTGTGTGTGCTTACTTACATTTGTGTTTTATTTATAACCGACTTATTAGCCCGGAAAAAGTGTCCTGTGCGCATGAGCTGGGGGCGTGGGGAGGGGGCAAGACAAGGAGGAGGTGGGGGGAGCCCCACCTTGAGAGGGACGTGATTGGCTATACCTACCGATCCAGTTTATGGATAATTAAATCATCAATCAGGGCGGTGGGAGTGCGCGCTCGCTCAAGTCCATGCTTCCGTTCAAAGCAAATCAGATCGGTGCGGATCGCGCGCACAGCCTGAGAAATGCTTTGTAGCACGTGAAGTTAAGAAAGAGAGACACATCGTGTCCGGAGTCATCGAGACATGTGACCTGGGTATGTATGTATGTATGTATGTATGTATGATTATTATTATTATTATTAGTGTCTTTTTTGAGGATACTAATTAAACTAGGACATGGAAGGAATTTATAGGCCCACTTGCATGTGATTTGCGTCTCGTGAAGCTTCCAGAGTTTCGAGTCACGCGCGAGTCTGAAGGCAAAACGCACTTTAATTTACAGGAAGCACCGCATGACCTGTGCATAAGGGCATTTTGTGTTTTCAGTTTCTTTCTTTCTTTCTTTCTTTTTTCTTTCTTTCTTTCCAGTTTGCACGGTGATCTCGTGCTTCATATGCGCGCTGCTGCTGCTTCTGCTGCTATTGCCACTGCTGCCACGCTGACGCCGCGCGTGCTCTCAGCACCACTTATCGGTTCATTCATCCTGAATGCGCCGCTGCCCTCGCGCTGCTTCGCTCTGAATATTACATACAGCGTGAAATCGGTTCCGAGTCCGCGGCCAACCTGTGCTGCAACCTCCGGGTTAATGCATCCGATAATTTCATTGGGAAAACAGGACGCCCCCATCTCTCGGTATGCTTGGGTGTGTGTGTGTGTGTGTGTGTGTGTGTGTGTGCTTTCATAACGCGTTGAGACATATTTTGACATGAAAACTGCCATCAGATGCTCTTCATTCATTCATGCATTCATGTGCATATACTGTATGTGAAGTAATACAAAAGAAAGGCCAAACTATAAACTAATATCCAATTAAAATAATAATGTTTGCTATTTAGGGCGCACAGTAGCTTAGTGGTTAGCACGTTGGCCTCCAGGGTCGGGGGTTCGATTCCCGCCTCTGCCCTGTGTGCATGATCTCCCTGTGCTGCGGGGGTTTCCTCCAGGTACTCCGGTTTCCTCCCCCAGTCTAAAGACATGCATGGTATGCTGATTAGCGTGTCCAAAGTGTTCATAGTGTATGAATGTGTGTGTGATTGTGCCCTGTGATGGATTGGCACCCTGTCCAGAGTGTACCCCGGTTTGTGCCCGATGCTCCCTGGGCTCCAGGTTCCCCGTGACACTGTAGGATAATCGGTATAGAAAATGGATGAATGGAGGGATGTTAGCTATTTATTCAAAATATTGATAAAATTCTAATTCTAAGATATAAAATAATGCATAAGCCACAATCCAGTAATTGTTTCTTATATTCTGCAAACCACACAGCTAGTTTTTTTTATTTATGAATTAATACCATTTATAAAATAATATGTGTGTTATTGTCACTGCAGGAAGAAAGCTCTAAAATAGCTAAATATGATGTCATGTGAGTCATGTACACTCTCCACATTAAAGGTGCCATCAAGGAGACGTGTTCTGCACATCGTTTACCTGGAATCCTTTAAAAAATAATTGAAGGAACATAACTGGACCTGAAGGACCACTATGTTAAAAATTAATTAAAGTGTACATCATGCAATTTCTCTGTTAAAGATAAGTATTACAGGCACAAAGCATGTCACCTTGATGGTATCACACCAGAGAAAAGGGACAGTACTTCTAAGAGTGTAGGCACTAAATATTCATCAAATGAATCATGGAAAATAAGTATAAGTATTAAAAAAAACATAATTTAATCCCTATTATGTTATATTATCTCTATATTATTATCTAGACTGCTTTATCTGTGCCATGCCTGAGGGCTGAGAGTTCCATAAATACTCTCACAAGACAAAACGACACAAGAGATGAAGATTGTCAGATCAGTTCGCTGTGAAGAAAAGTGTGTGTGAGATGGAGAAAAAAAAAATACAAGTGTGTGTGAGATGGACTCATCAGCAGGAAAAGGAGCAGCAGAGAGTAAGAGATGAGACGACATGAGACGCTTGTGTGGAGTGTTTTAGATGACAGAAGATGAACTCTGTGGGTGTGTGTGTGTGTGTGTGTGTGTGTGTGTGTGTTTGGCTCCAGGAGCTGAGAGAGATGAGAAAGTTCCAGAAAATCTCACATCTGTAGCAGCAGGGATAGAGCTGAGCACACAGGTGGTAGGCAGAGAGAGAGAGAGAGAGAGAGAGAGAGAGAGAGAGAGTTATTTCCTGTCTATGAGAAAATCCTTTGAGTGTTTTCTCCTCTTTCTGTCACACACCCCCATAGAACACACCCTCTCTCTCTCTTACACACACACACACACACATTCTTCATAGTCTGACTCATTTGAACTCCTCCTTCCAGGTGTTTATGAGTTGCACAACTGCAATACTGATTATTGTTTTTAGACATTTCAGCCTAAAATGGTGGACTGATATCAGAGCTGATGTGTTTCTTGGTGCAGTATGAAGATAAATTTAATGCACCCCATGAAAATGTGTCATTTAGACTGACACAAGACATGAATATAGCACACACGTCTGCTTCATAGATTTATAACTTCTGCCACTTTTCGATGCAGAGATTAATTTAGTTTTAAATGCAGTAATACCAAAGGTACCAAAGGTATTATTATTGTTATATTATTATTTTCCAACAAATGTCTAAAACATTTTGTCTTTTAAATTAATAGTTTGTGCAAAATTTAACATGATTAATGTGTTGTTGTTTTTTTTTTTTTTTTCAGACTTGATCGAGTATAGAAAACAAAAGGGACATGGTTTTTCAACATACAAAACTGACGAGAATACAGGACAAAAATGAAATTAAAGGATAAAATGTACTCAAGACATGTTTGGTGGTAAAGTTTTCCATATTTAAATAATTAAAAAAAAAACTGAATGGAGTAATAAAAAAAGAGTAGAAAATGAGAAAATATCCCAAAACATGGTAAGTAGGTTAAAATAAATAAATAAATAAAAATAAAAAGTTAATCCCAGCAACCTTGTAAAAGGCCAAAGGGGGGGGGGGATGGGGGGGTTCGCAAAACATGTGTTAAAAACTGAGTAGAGAAAAAAAGAAAATGTCTATAGAGAAAATGGAAATGTCAGTAAAACATTTTGATGTTTCCAAAACATGTTTTGTCAAACTGAAAATAAAAATGAGTAGAGTAAAAAAAAAGAAAGAAAGAAAAGAGAAAAGTCCAGTAAAATAAAAATTCTTTAAAAATTCAATATAGTAAAAATTGGCGGGAAATGGAAATCAACTTGCCAATAAGTAAGAAAAAAGTCCTCAAATTATTTCAGGTGTTAAAGTTTTTCAAAAACAAATAAATAAAGAGAGTAAAAAGAAACATTTGTCAAATGAAAAAAAAAAATTAGTATAGCAAAAGGAAAAAAAGGAAAAAAAAAAAAACAAGGAAGAAAAATGTCCCCAAAACATGATTGATGTTAAACTTTTTTCAAACTGTGTGTGTGTGTGTGTGTATGATGTGAATATGTAAATATAGACATGTAAAAGTGACGTTGAGTCACGTGAGCAACACGCCCTCTCTGTGTTGTACACTGTGTTGTTGAGAATTAAAAATGCAGATAGTAAAAGCATTAAGGAATAAACACACATGATGAGCTTGACCCTTTCAGGTTTCATTCTTTATTTTTCCCCCTCAGTCTGTTTCCTCACAGCGTGGGCAGCTAATGTGAGGTATCATTACATAGCGCCTGGTCCAGAACAGCACGAGGACTATAAGTGCCGATTCCATTTGCATAATTATCACCTGTGCATGTGCATTTACATCGCTGCTTATGAGCCAAAAAACACCCAGGCCTCAGGAACGTTCACGGTTCTGAAACGTGCGCTGTCGTGTGTAGTAATAGCTAATACATTAAAGAATCACTGATGTCATGAATGGATCATTTTAATGAGGAGATCCATGAGGAGATTTCTGGGTGACCATGTGTGTGTGTGTGTGTGTGTGTGTGTGTGTGTGTGTGTGTTTTCTGAGGCTCAGCATGGAATGTGCTATTCTCACCACAACCAAGTCTGTCATATTTAGCTTGCCAGGATTTGTGCATGCACCCACACACACAAACACACAGCAAATGGAAATGAAAAACACGACAGACAATTAGAGAACGCGGCGCACGTGTGATCTCGAAGAGCGTGTGATCCGAAGGCTCTCTTGAACGCTTTACGTTCCACACACTCGGTTTCTGCCGCGCCCAAGAAATCTAAACCACGTCAGACATTGCTCAGCGAGCTGCGAGTGAGTGTGTTGCTACATTCAGTACACACACATACAAATGTAGCCATTTTATCAGCATGCTGATGTTAGGAGGAAGGACTGACTTGTTATTGGAAGGAAACGACTGTATGTGCACTCTCTCTTTCTTGTTCAATCTTTCTCTTGCCCTCTCTTTAAAGAGTTCAAGTCCACAGCGATGCAAAAGTAGCATCAGAAGCAGCGTTGTTTTTTTGTTTGGTTGGTTGGTGTGTTTTGTTTTTTTTTAATATTTTGATGTTCCAGGTTTCTGAAGAAAGTCCGCAAGAGTAGCAGCACAAAACACGCCCAATTCATTCTGACAGAATCTCTCTCTCTCTCTCTCTCTCTCTCTCTCTCTCTTTCTCTCTCTCTTTCTCTACATATCTCTCTTTCTCTTTGTGTGTGTTGCACACGGCCTAGAAAAGGTAAGCTCTGGGAAAAAAAAAACAAGAAGATGACTTTTTGAAATGAATAATTGACTGCTGTTTCGATGAATAATTAATCAAGCACTGGAATAATTGTTGTCGGTCTAATCTTTACACACACACACACTCAAATGAATGAAAATTGAATGTATTATTATTATTATTATTATTATTATTATTATTATTATTTTAATTTAGCTTAATTTGTACTTTTTTTGACCCACAAATGACTGAACTGTGGTACCAGTTCAATCACAAAAATCAGGTCAAGGCCACACGGTCACTCCGTTCTTCCTTCTGTGTTGTCATATAAAGGTGTTTACATAAAAAAAAGAAAAATATTAAGTGAGAAAAAGCTCAGAAGTGCAAAATTGGCATATAGATTAATGGTCTGCATTACGATACAAACATGAAATGTTTAAAATGTTGCAATAAAAACACAAATTAATCCATGTGTCCTGTTTTTATTTGTTTGTTTGTTTGTTTGTTTGTCTGACTGTTTATGTATTCGGCTGATTTATATATTTATGTATTATTTATTTACTTACTTAATTACTTATGTGAGTGTTTTTATTTGGATTTTCATTTCTTTCTTTTTCTTTCTTTCTTTCTTTGATTTTGGGGGCTTTGTTTTATAACTCTTTCCATTTAACCTCTCACTCTCTCTCTCTCTCTCTCTCTCTCTCTCTCTCTCTCTCTCTCAAACACACACAAACACAAACACACACACCAGCCTCTGTAGTGACAGTGTGTACAGCATGCTAGCATTCTAATCAAGGGAAATGCAGATTTCCACAATAAGTGGTGTCATGTCTTCTGGATGTTTCTATTTTAACACCACAGCCGGATTCAGTTCAGAGTGTCAGCAGCAAAAAACACTGCAGATTTATAAACCTCTATACCCACTGTATAATAAATGAAATAAAATCGAACATGACCACACCAATGCCTAATGTGTTTTATGTGTGTAAGGAATAAAACACAATAACAACCTGCCATTAAAGGGGGGAAAAAACTAAAACTGGAATTACTGTTACCACCCTGGAGTCACTGTTGTGTTTTATTCCTCTTATACCACAGCAATTTGCAGACGATTACAATTTTTAAATTAATTAACGAATGACATGATGTACTTTTTTCCATTTATGGTTACAGTTAAGGTTGTGAAATACCAGTGAAACAGCAGCTTGTCATGTTACCGAAAAGGTCGCTTGTCATGTCGTTCTCATGTTGGAAAACTTAAAGTTACAGCTTTACACTGACTGTCACAGAGCACTGACATTGGAGACTCCTTCCATAAATGTGAAATTAATTTCTCCTCACAGAAAATGTCACAATATCAACAATTATTATTATTATTATTATTATTATTATTATTATTATTATTTTAAATTCAGTTAATGGTGCGTCCAATGTACAGTACAAATCCCTGTGCAAGGTATATAAGTAGAAATGATAGCGCATTAGAATGAGTGCATTAGTGTTATCAGTCAGATTCAAACAATCGACAGCGATCAGGAACAGGAAACATTGTTCCTCCAGCACTGGAAAAATAACAGATGTCTTGCCTGAGTTAGCTGCAAAAATGCCGTATGACAAAAAAGAGCAAGATAAATCATTTTGGATTAAACATGTAGCACAAACAACCTCTGTCATCACGTCAGCATCCCTCCCTACCTCTTTCCCACCCCCCTATCCCCCACCCTTCTCTCTCCCTCTCTCTCTCTTCATTTGGCTGGTTCTTAAACAGGCCGAATTGAAGCGAGCTGATTCCCCCTTTGATCGCGATACTTGTTGTAAGAGAGAAAGGGCTTGAAGAGAGCGTTTGGCTACAATTGACTGCTACAATTAACGGATGATCAGAGGCCTGGCGAGCTGCACTTAGCGCCACATCTACATGTCACTGAATTTATTTATTTATTTTTTTAAAGAAGAGAGATATGTGGCAGTTGATTTTTTTCTTTATTTCCTATGTGGCTGGTAAACTGTAATTTGCGGGGAGTTAAGAAAGCGCATGGAGAGGAGTAGAGATGTGCATTACCATGTGAAAGGAAGCAATCAGGGGACCACTGCTGAGTCTATTGTCCAGAGAGACTGCTGATCCTCAGAGAAAAGAGAGAGAGAGAGAGAGAGAGAGAGAGAGAGATGGAGAGTTCTCAAAGGGATAATGGGCGTGACCAAACTGGAGTGTGCATGTGCATTTGTCTAAGTCTTATCAGCGTAAAATGTTAAACACAATCTTAAATAAACACAATCGTACAAGTGTGTGAAATCAGCCTGATGTTTAATTTAGGGAAATCCAATAATCATCATCAATAATCAAGTCCATGGCAGGGGTCAAAACACAGGCAGACAACAACAAACCAGATTAATCCATGACGCAAAAACAGGCAAGGTTCAGAACCAGGAAGTAACTCAGAAACACAGGAAGCAGGAAATACAGGAAACACTTTACGTACTTTGTAGGCGTGTCATGATAACTACTTTTGTTGGACGATATATTGTCCCAGAAATAATTGCGATATTTAAGACATTGGGGTTTGAGATTAAAAGATGAATATGAGACGATAGATTAGATAAACAACTAGATGTAAATAAATAACAATTTTCCCTCTTTTCTCAGCTTCAAAATGGCTTGCTTTCTCACACGCCAAATCTATAGCTCAAACCAAGTGCAGACATTCAGAAACTTCTGTCAGTCACATGCTACAAAAAATTTGATCACATGAAAAAATGGACTGGTTCAAACAAAAGGTACCATGTTCTAAGTTATTTTTTTTAACGCATCTAGCTCTAAATATGAGGAAATGAAACCTGAAATTCTGATCCCATCATCTCATATTCATCTTTTGATTTCAAACCTATATGTCTTCAATGTATAGCGAAAACAGTAGAACTGGCATTGGTGTTCCACTACCTTTGGAGAGGACTGTGTAGACATATAGCTTTTGATGTTACAGAGAATGCACAAAGCCCTGTCCTGAAGAAAATATACTGGTGTTACAAACTGCTGACACTGGAGACTCCTTTCAAAAAAGCTAAATAAACATCTCCCCATATCAAGAATTATACCTGTGGAACTACTGTCATAGCTGCTGTTACAGAAAATAAATCAACACCTCCTGACCAATCAGAATCGAGCATTCGATGGTGCTGTGGAATAATGTGTCCATTGGCAAGTTTGTGTGACATCACTCAAAATTCATTTTTGCATGTAATATGTGTCTCTGTTTATAATCTTTTGCTCCGTAACCTTCATTACAGGCCGGTTTATCAGTAGGTGTGGTGATAGTCAGGAGTTTTTCCCATTATGCCAGGTCTGAGAAAGGCTGGCTCAGTACACCCCTGGGCCGTCTGGGAAAGAGGAGTGTAGGTGAAACTAATTCCTGGAGATGTTTGATTCATCAGGCCATATTGTCAGCGGTCCGTCTGATTGTGGGCCGCCAGTCAAGCGAGAGACTGCCGCGTAATCACGCCGATTTATAGTTTAGCCTGCTTCTCCAAAATCAGCACAAACCTGATGGCTGAAAAGAGGGACGGACCATGCACACGTACACGTACACACACACACACACACACACCCCCCAAAACTGAATCTGTGGACTACTACCACCTTTCCCATACACATGCAACCCCCCCCCCCCCCCCGAATTTCTCGAATCCTTCATGTCTGCAGTGAGGTAGTACCGAGTGCACAAGGAAGGACCATATGTGTGTGCGTGTGTGTGTGTGTGTGTGTGTGTGTGTGTTTGTGTGCGTGTCCAGACAGGATGTTATGGCATTAACACACCTGGTTCTCTTGGCAGAATTCTGCAACGTGATGGAAAGGAACAGGTGTACAGGTACAAATACTGTTGCTCATCACCCACAAACAGACCATCCACACACACACACACACACACACACACACACACACACACACACAGTGAGCCTGACAGGTGCAGAAGTTCAAGTTTCAGCATTTCGTTAATTTTTTTCCCTCCTCACTATGAATGAACATTGCTGTTTTGTAAAGCAACAACTTGAACAATATAATAAATGAAACAACCAAACAACCTGTTTAGAGTTGTGACAAAAAGAATAACACTTTTATCCCCATAGACACTGCTTATGAGTAATTTCATATTTGTAGTTATATTTCTAGACATATTAGGAGTTTTAAGTTATTCTAGAAACATCTATAACTTATTTAGCAGACAGAAGTTAAATTTAACAAAAAAAAAAAAGAAATTTTGAGATAGAGCTAGCAAGCATACTAATGTAAAAGTAACAGAGATAGATAGATAGATAGATAGATAGATAGACAGACAGACAGTTGTGTAAACTATTGTATATACTACTAAATGAATAACTAAATGAAGTCCACAATTCGGACAGACAGGTAGACAGAAAGACAGCTAGATAGAGTTGCAAAAGTTTGTATACCTTTCAAATTACATGAAGTCCAGAATTTTGGGTCTGGAGATTGAGAGGTTTATGGGAAAATGTCTTTCAAAACAAGTTTTCTGTTGATTGCGGCATGGCTTTGGATTATTTTGTTTTGTTGCACTATATTGTATTTCTTTATTTATTTTTAAAGATAAACTATAAAAATAGACATACATTTTCTTTTTATCTGCCAGCCAGAAACCGTGGGGGGATGAAAACTTTTGCACTCAGCTGTAGATAGATAGATAGATAGATAGATAGATAGATAGATAGATAGATTGTGGATGCTTTGTCTTTTCTGAATGAACCCAGTCTACTAATTCAGTTCACAAATATACACACACACACACACACACACACACACACACACAATCACACCATGTGCACTGACTAGGGGAGGAGCGAGAAGGGCAGAAGGCGAGGCAGAAGGCGGGGCAGAAGGCGTTTGGAGGGTGGGCATCAAGTTTGCGCCAATGAGAGTGCTTACATACCAAGCCAGAACTGGGGGACCCGGGTGTTGTGGTGTGTGTTGTCATCTGATGGCAGCTTGCGGTTTGTCTCTTTCCCTCCTTTTCTGTTTCTTACTCTGTACTTTCTGTCTGGGCTTGGTGTGTATGAGCGCCTGTCCCTGTCACTCACCCCAATTTCTCCCCCCTCTCACCCTTTTCTTCCACAGTGTCTTATTATCGCTCTTTCACACACACACACACACACACACACACACACACACACACACACACAGACACACACAGACACAGACACACACACACACACACATACATACATATTGTCACGCAAACACATTATAATCATTTTGAGGCTGTAATGTTTCTAATAAAGTTGAGCAATGCTAAGAAAACTTCCAACAATAATCTACATGTTCTCCCCATGTCCACATGGGTTTCCTCCGGGTTCTCTGGTTTCATTCCACCTCCCAAATACATGCCAGTACTATGAACGAGTGTGTGAATGCATGGTGATGCCCTGCAACATACCCAGTATTCCCGGTAACTGAAGAAGAATGAATGAACAAATGCGTTCATGAATGCATGACGGTTGGGGGTTCAAATCCAACCTCCGCCCTGTGTGCACAGAGTTTGTGTATTATCCCCATGATTTGGGGGTTTCCTCTGGGTATTCTGGTTTCCTCCTCCAGTCCAAAGACATGTGTTGTAGGCTGTTTGACATTTCCAAATTGTCCATATTGTGTGAATGTGCTCTGTGATGGGTTGGCTGTCCTATGTCCAGGGTGTCCCCCCTCATGTCCCCTGAGTTGCCTGGGATAGGCTCCAGGCTTCCCACAACCATGTATAGGATAAGCAGTATGGAAAATGTACAGATGGATGGATAGATTAGGGTTGGGATAAGGTTTATTGTTAGGGTTAAGGTTAAAGTTTAGGTGACCCTGTGTAGGATAAGTGGTATGGAAAATGGATGGATGGATGGATTTGTATTATTATTTTTTATACAAAAGTCCATCTGTTTCTTATTTACATTCCTCCTGATGCCAAGCATAAAAATACTTTGCTGTTCTATTACCATAAATGCCGTATATTGCTAATAGAAGAGGTGTTTCAATTTGACAGTTATGTTGCTGGAAAAATCAAACAAGGTGCCCTGGGTCAATGTTAAGTTGTGAAGAGAACACAAGGGTTAATGGAGGTCTTGAGAACAGTGTATGTAGGTGTGTAACAGCTCACTGCTGTAACAGCATCTACAACATGAGGGAACCCCCCTTTCCCTCTCTCGGGAGAATTTAAAGGAAGGAACAGCATTAACACTGAACAGAAGCTCCCCCGGCAGCCAATCTCATTAAAATGTTAAACCCATGTGTATTTGGTTGTAATATGGTGAAATTCTCTGTAAGGAGATGTTTATTTAACATTTATGGAAGGAGTCTCCAGTGTCAGTGTTTTGTAACAGTTGTTTTTTCCACCAAAAACATAAAGAAACAGAAAAAAACAACGGCTAATTTTGAAATGATTATGTTTGTTTATAATGTTTATATTCGCTTTAATGTAAATGATATACAATTACAGTGAACATGGAAAGTAACTATAGACAAATAAAAAGTATGACATGACATAGTTTAATTACTTAAAATATATGTTACTGGAAAACAATCAACATCAGGGTGGCAACAGTAACTCGGCTTTGTATCAGGCCACATCACATTACACTGTCATTGATTATTTGCGTATAACAGAACAACCCCCAAATGATTTATTATTTACATAACAGTCAGTGTTCATTACTGATCTCTTATTGGATGGACACTCCAGCTAAAATAAAGACAAACTCACACTTTTACTAAGAACCTGACTCAACATACTGTACCCCATCGCCTTTGTGGCTCCTCTGGCCTCCTAGAAGTCATTAAGTCAGCTGCGAGAGTGTAAGAACACCTTAAGTAATGTGTGTTACGGTTCTTTGAGTGCGGAGGTGCAAAGCGCAAGGTCCGCACGACTGCACAGAAGCTCATTGCATTAAGGTCACATCGGAGGTATCCAAACGTGTCACACAAGAGCACTGCATTAATTTACCGAAGCAGTGCCTTAGAACAAAGTAATGCTGAAGGCAGGATAGGTAGAAATGTCTGCCGTCTCTGCCTCGGCAATGCCACGCTTCATGTCCATTTCCATGGCCTTTATTTTGACCAATTCCTCTGACTGAGCCCTGACTTGGGAATTTGGTTGCTCAGAGACGGCCGTGAAAGCCCAAGGGAGTGATGTCGCATTTTTGTGGAAGTCACTTACATGATAGCTGACTTAATACATGGCCCCTGGGTTCTCTTGTGCCTAATTCATTCTGATGTTGATGTTCTGGAAATATACAAAATTTATGATAATGCTGGCCTCGCAGACAACCAACGCCACTCATCATTGTCTTCTCCTGGGATATTAATATTTGTACCTTTTTGAGGTGAGCCTACTGGTTGTTTTATATATACAGTGTTTAGAATGTTTGAATTGAACCCTCATGCTTTTAACCCTTTGGTACAGCTGCTCACTTGGAAAGACCTGAACATAGCAATCACTCTCTGGCGCAGAGCAACAGAAAAGGTCCGAGACCACTTAGATCTCAATCCACTTCCCTGTTTTGACTCAACTGCAGGAAGTGAATAACGGCTTGTTGGGCTGCATAAACAGACCTGGAGTGGCCTAGAAGTGTGATGCAAAAAATGACAAATGCTGATGATGAATTCTAACCTTCTAATTCTACGTGCCCAATGTTGTCCATGCTTAAATGATTTCCATAAGTTCTTCAGTTTAGGTTTTCTGTCTTTATAGTTTATGTCTAATTAATGAAAGACTTTTTGTGAGTCTGTTTCTAGCCCTGCCTCTTTTCCACACAGTCCACTTTGTTTTGTCTGGTCCAGCTAAATTTGAACAACATGACAATGGTCACATCAGTGCTGGTAACGGTGATGAACTAAATTTCCCATCAGCCTCAGCAATCACATGACCTTGCCACATGCCTTCCTGATTAGCATCACTGGTTAAGTTTTTGCTTTTGCCTGCTTTGTAGTTTAGCTTCTGTTGTTTTGTGTTGTATGTTGTGCAGGTCATGCCATGTTGTGCTAGCACTTGTCTAAGTATGTTGATTATTTTTCTTTTGGCTTTTTATTTCTCTTTTATTCATGAAAAAAAAAACCCTGTATTTATATATTCAACTCCAGTGATCTAACAGAAATAAATCCAAACAGGAAACTAATGAAAAGTAACAATTTCACCTTAATTTTTCTATGCTAGTAAATGGGTGAGAAAATCCTTAATAGCCTTTGTTACTTTGTTGCACTCCACTTCGTGGTGTTTTGTATTCCTGACTGCTTCCTAGGTTTAGCTCTCAATTTGGTTGCGATTTGGGTTTCAGTATTGGGCTGATCCTGATTTTTGAACACAACGCTACGATCTTGATGAGCTCATTTGTGAGCACGCGCCATAAACTCAAGAATAGCTGAGCACAGGCTTGCTGGGTTCTGTCTCTATTCCCAAATGCAGTCCATATGGATACACAACACATAACTTCTGCAGAAAGACCCACATCATCACCAGAGCTCTGATAGTGACAGAGAGAATGAACTGAGAAGAGAGAGATAAACAGTCTGTCAGCTTTTTGCCTTCTTTGGCCATCTTGACTCTTTGACACCAGTGACTGACAGGGAGATGCAGCGTCCGGTACAGGCCAGTAAAAGACAGAGCAAGAGATTAGAGTGGACAACTCAAGGCAGTTGACAGACATTAGCACTCAGTCATGAATGAGGCAGTGATCTACTGACTCTTCATTTGGTCGTAAGCACACATTTGCTGGAACTTGTATTTGGAATAAGGGAGTAAATGTGTTAATGGTGTCCAGTTATGGAATGTATTGCCATCCAAGGTGTATTCCCGCCTCGAGCTCTGTGTTCCTAGGAAAGGCTCCAGATCCAGTACAACTTTCCATCCATCCATCCATCCATCTTCTATACCTACCTGGAGCCTATCCTAGGGGACTTGGGGCATAAGGCAGGGGACACCCTGGACAGGGTGCCAACCAATTTCAGGGCACAATTGCACACACTACGGACAATTTAGAAATGCCAATCAGCCTACAACAGATCTTTGGACTTTGGAAGGAAACTGGAGTACCCAGAGGAAACCCCTGAAGCAAAGGGAGAACATCCAAACTCCTTGCACTCAGGCTGGAGGCAGGAATCAATCCCCAGCCTGGAGCTGTGAGGCAAAATGCAACTTTGACCACGATAAACCAGTTAGTGGAAATCAATGAATGCATCCATGTATTTTATTTATAGCTGAAGAAATGTGAAAAATAGAGGAACTGGAAGTGTGCTAGCTTTAAAGAAATCATGTTGGTGACTCAGCACAATTATTTAACAATGCTTCAAGCTTGTCCTCCATGTTGTAATGCTTGTATGCCATTTTACTTCTTTTTTTCATTGGCTCTCTTATTAATGCCCATTCCAGTTGTATATTAACACCCATGACCATCTCAGTCATGAAAAATGTTTTGAAATATCAGGAGGCCTCCAATCATTCTAGAGCAAGATCAGAATGCTCCAGATCTGCAGAAAACCTCTGTTGCAGATCTGGAAATTGACTTCTAATTTGTTGGAAAAGGGCAAACCAGGGATATAATCTTGTATTATTGCCCCAAAGGTCTACTAAGACTGACCTGACAGCTGTAATGGCTGATTGATTTCAGTTTGTTTAAAGGCTGGTAAGAGTAACAGTCAGAGAGGTCTCTGAGAGAGCTATAGTACAAGAGTGCTTGCTGTGGCAAAAAAAAAGAAAAAAAAGAAAAAGGATTTGTATAAATGTATCTGTTGGTTTTGCTTTCTGGATGGTATTTTAAGTATTTGTGAGCAATAAAGTTCTCAGGATCTGTGCTATGAAGCTCACATAAAGTAAGATAATATCAAAAAGTAACACAGTGCTGAATAAGAATGAAAATATAAATTATAAGTCTGAAATCCCTGTATTATCTTAAATTGATGCTATGCTCTCAAAAGCACTCCCATCCAAGCAAGTCATACTACTATCTCTAGCCAAATATGAAGCAAGAGAAGCTTATATCGAGCATCTTGGCAGTTCTTGTTCAAGTAAAAACGCTTATCTGTGCTCAACTTTGGCTAGTTTAACCCACACAAAAGCAGTTAAAAAGTAATCTTCTGATAATATTCTGCTGCCGGTATTACTTGCAGCTCCTTTTTTTTTCCAGGAGATATCATGGACGCATTCCTTTCTGACTGATAGTCTTATGAAAGAGAATCAAAATGGTGGATTTGGGCTTCATTAGCAGTTAGCAGAAAGAGTAAGGGAGGGAGGGATCAGAGCGAGAACGAAAGGGACAGGATCAGAGCTGATCTTTCAGCAGAGGGAGGGGACCTCCTGCCAGGCGCACAACGGAATTAAACCATGGGATTAACAACACCTGAGCAGGCCTGTCAGGTGTATGCACACACAGAGCGATAAGACTGAAAAGGGAGGAGAAGGGATGGAAAAATTTAAGAAAACATGATGGGAGGTATCCCATCAATGTCAGCTGTGTAGGGTTGAAATGGTACAGTGGCACAGTGGGTAACATTGCCACTTGACAATTCCAGGGTCCCAGGTTTGATCCTTACTGTTTGAGTTTTTTGCATGTTCTTCCTGTGTCTGTGAGGGTTTCCTTCACATTCTCCAGTTTCCTCCTACCTCCCAAAAAGATGTTTGTAGATGGACTGGCCCTGCTAAATTGCTCCAGTTGTAAATGAGTGTGTGCGTGGTGCCCTGCAATGGATTGACGTCTCATCTAGGCTGTATTCCCACCTCATTCCCAGCTATAAGAACATTATCAATCAGTGTTTGGCTGTGTATATGGTGTTCATAGCACATATGGTACCCCGTTAAACAAAATCAAGCTCAGTCTGATGAACGACCAGCTGCCAAAACACAGGTCACACTGATCAAACTGGTAGACCTTATTTGTCCACTGCTAAGTGCTAGGAGGAAGGAAACTGAATTACCAGAAGTAATGCACAGACATTATAGACAGGTTGCTGTTGTTTTTTTTACAGTTAGAAAATCACAAACTGGCAAAGGTGGTCTACCAGTTTGATTAGTACTAGTACAGTACAGTTGAACAGTACTATTACAGCTAGCGCGACCTCTAAATAGCCTGATGCTGTGTTCATGCTGCCTTGTAAATGCTAATGTGCAACCTGTATTGACATCATTTCCCATCTCAGCACATTCGACATAAGCACGTTCAAGTGGAAAGAGAAACCATGAAAGAGTGTCTTGTTTTCTCTGTCAGTGCATGTAAACTTAAAAAAAAGCTACTACTATTTATGCATTTGTACAGTTACAGGCCTGAGTGGCTACTGGTTTTGTTGTACTATAATAAACTGCAAATATTCATGCAATAATTTGGACTGAAATTGCAGCACAGCAACAAAAGTGGACAATTGCAAGTAGCTTAACAACAAGCTAGCCAGCAAATGTTAGTGATAACTCTAACTTTGATTATTACCTTCTGAAAACAGTTATTAATATGGTCAGTGTTAAAGATTTAGCCAAGTATTGTGTCTGAATATGAAGCCAATAAACTAATTTTACTTTACATTGTTCACAGTGTACATGGCCATGTTGATTTGATGTCATTCTGTAAACAGGAGAGGAGCTGGTAGTTGAAAGTTGACGAGTTGAAATTTCAAGTTGAGGGGTCTTTTTTTTTAATGGATTACTGGTTGTAGGTGAGGGATTACAAGCTGCATCTTCACATCAAATGCAGCATTAGTTCCCAATCTTGAGCAAGTGCCAAAAACCTTCCAACTGGAACTTTTTGTACTTGGCCAAAATAAAAAGCACACTCAATTTTTTAAATGTCAGACGTCATGCTAACATGTGCATTGGAAAAGGCACAAAGAGTGGCAACACTACTACAAACCTTCTTCTCCCTCAATCTATCTCACTGAGGTTTGATTTATAGATGATGTAGACTTCCTGTGTTGACTAAAACTGAAAGAAAGAAAAAAGGAGGAAGACAAAAAGAGAGGGATGTCTGGATAGAGTTCAGAACAGCTGCTGTTCTCCACTAGGAAAAGACAGTGTATGTGTTACATCTTCAATAAAAGTGGCCCTCAAGCACACACCTCCACACAGTTAGAAAAAGAAAACATTTCTACCCACATGCAATTTCCTGCATCTAAATCCAGCACACAAATGTATCATACTTCAGAATGCAGAATTAGCTTTGCTTTTCATTTTTAATGGACATGACTACATTATAGCCATTGAGCTGATTCCACACCTTTTGTACCTACTACACTAAATTTCTAAATCTAGGTCAATGAAAGTAAAAAAGTTTCATAACCGAAGATTTGCATGCATATATGAAGATTTCAGTCATTTATGAAGGCTTCACATAATTGAAGTTTCTAACATCACAGTCTTTCACAGTAACTGAACTATACTATTTTCTTTATAATTTGCCAGTGACATGAGCATCACACTTAAGGGTTCTTTGGTTTTTTCCTATACCCCATAACAAGGTTTCCAGGTAGAGCCTAGGTACAGCTACTTTAGAAAGTCCCTATGGTGAGTGGAGAAATGTCTGCAAGGTTATACCAATGTTCCACTTACCTTTACATCGTACTGGACGTGGTAAAGTTTATAGCAGCCAGGGACCACTTTAACTGTCAAATAAAATCTATTGAACATAATCCAATTATCCAATGTGTACGAATAATATCTTGGCTATTTATTGGAGTCATAGAGAGTTTTATTCCTGACCTTTCCACTAATAGACCACATTAGGTCCAAGTTCATACTACATGCTTTTGAATATTGGACATTTGGATTAAACCCATTTCATTCGTTACAAGTCAAACCAGATAACTCAATAAGACATTGAATAATTGGTTATGCTTCAAAAATCCCTGGGAGTCCCTGGACACCACTGTTTCACAGAATTTTGTGTACTCTAAAAGACGAGTGGTTTCCAACCCTGATCCTAGAGTACTCCGTGTCCTACACATTTAATTGGTTACACTGACTCAACAAGGTCCTGGTAATTAGCTGCTAAGTTGGAATTGGTGTGTTTGTTCTGAAATAAATGCAAAGGTACATCAGAACCTTGGTAGGGAATCACTGTAGTAAACTATCACCAAGTATAAAACACCCACACCCTTAGATCCTAAAAAAGTATTCCCCAAGGGTTCTTTTTATGGTTAACATTTCTAGATTTCTAAGGAGATTCGATTTGGAGTCGCATCTGAAAGGTATACTCTCTGTTGCAGGTTTTGGAATATAAAGTTTAAAGGTTCCTTCAGAAAGACCAAACCGCAGAACCCTTATGCGTGCTAGATGGACATTTTTTTTTGGCCCAAGTATGTATATTCAGATGAGTGGCAAAAAACCAAGACCACATTTTTCAGTTAGTATGACTCATTACAACCAGAAAATTTTATGACCTGGATTATTGAAACCTTTTCTCAAGAGGAGCATCCAACATAGAACCTTTAAGTGTTCCATCAATAAGGCAAATCAAAGAACCATTTGGTGTGCTTGATAGAAACTTTTTTCTAAGAGTGCAGTGCAAGTTCAAGCTTTGCAATTGAACAACTTTTGAATTGAAATGAACAACTTTTTAGATATACCATCCCAAACTTGCCATACTTGATGGCAAGTGATCCCTTCCCCAGTGAGTTTCTGTGACTGCCCTGCACATTCCTGGGTATTGGTTTGTAGGTGCAAGAACTGTATTGGTTACTTGAATCCCACTCCTTCATATTCCACATGCTTGGACCTGTAAACTGTCCTCCCTCATATAACACCTGAGTAACTCATTAAGGTTTCTGTGCCATGCGTTAGAAAGGCCTCATGCTTGTTTTAGACGTTAGAGAGTGGGAGGCCCCTGTCCTAATTGGAAACATCAGTTTGCAACATTTAGATGTGCACCATAAAGAGTATTCCCAAGTGTCGTGTTATAGTAGTCACTCTAGGGTATACCTAATCCTGCAAACAGTGGGAATATGGGAAAGAATGCAGTGGTTGTGTAGCAATACACTTTCTATTTAGCTTAGCTTTTAGGTGTAAAGTTGAGTCCTGTGAGTTCAATGTCATGTTTATCTCAGAAAGATCTTGATAGATTACTTCATTTGGTTTTCTTAGAAATAGGCCATAAGAAATGTTAGTTAACCTGCCATGACCTTAGCAGTTTTTCATAGTTTCATACAACGGAAAAAGCCCCTTTCACACCATATGTTTCATAGGGCATCCAAATTCATCCAACTCTACGGCTTCCAGTGAGAGTTTAACCACATTAGCTAAGCCATGATATCACCAAGCAAGCTACTCCATTAGCTAAGCCACAATTTCACTGCTGGTTGTAGCAGGTGGAGAGGTTTGGATTACATGGCTCAGGTGGCTAACAGACAAATTCAGCTCAGGCTCCAGAAAAAAAATCTCAGACTGTTCTTCAGTTACGGTTAAAAACACAGAAGGTTGCAGATTCGGTTGGGAAAAGTTGCATCAAAGATTAAAAGTGATATAGTATGCTGTTGAAAAGAAACATACTGAACATTAATACTAAGATTAATATTAAAACAAAAGTGTATTTGTTTGTGAGTGAGTGTATATAGGTATATTGGCATTCCCTCTAATCAGGTCTCCATGCGCTCTCACCATTCCCCTCCCTACAGAAAACAGCCACTGCTATAAAATGCATCAAAGTCCACCCTTCCTCCCTTAGTGCAGTAATAGATAATGTTTACATATGTTCCCACTGCATAAAACTGCTGTACCGCATGGCTGCAAAAGCCCTGACTAAATCTGTTTCCCTTGGACAGAATAAAGCTCCACAGAGGTAGCCCAGGCCAGGAAGCTGATGGCTACGGCTCAACACACACACACACACACACACACACACACACACACACACACACACACACACACATATATATTTATACACTCCTTCCTACACTTCTGGCTGTTGACTTTGTGAGACACTTTTTAAAGTGAAGGCATAACCTAATTGGGTGGGAGGAGTACTCAGGTTTGATTTGTAGTGTTTGGGATAAAGCTTGAAACATAGTAAAAGAATGGAAAGTATCCATCACTTGTGCAGATGTTCTGTACAACCACATCAGACCAGCAACCATGTCTAGTAGATAATATACAGAATGAAGATATACTTGAAGGTACCACTAAAAGTACAATCATCAATTTTTCTGTCTAAAGGTATTGTTAAAGGTGTTATGTAAAACCCCACAACAGAAGGTTTTTAGGAAAGGTTCCTTCAATAAGGTAAAAACCTTAGCCATCTAAAAAGCCCTTGAAGAAACTTTTCCCATAAATGTTTTCTGTAGAACCTGATGATGGAAGACTTTCAGGAAAGGTTCCCCAAGAACCTTTACCATCCAAAGAATATTTGAGGATCATTTTCCACATAAGTGTTTTATGTAGACTCCTATAACAGAATGCCACTTTTTCATGAAAGGTTATCTGAAGAATCTAAAAATCTTAAACAGCCAGAGAAGAACCCATGAGGAACCCTTTTCTACCTGAAATGTGTTATTTAAACCCTACAAGTGCATAAGGAAACTAAAAATTTTAACCATCCAAAGAACCCTTGAAGAACTCTTTTTCCCTTAAATATTTTATGTAGGCCCCTACAAGAGAGGGGTATCTTTTCAGGAAAGGTTCATTCAAGAAGGGTACACTCTCCTGAGACAAGTGATGGCAGTTGATGCATCCTTTCAAACTACCACATATGCAACATCCTGGGGCAGCTAATGAGGCTGAACAGGCTGACACATGAGGTTGACTAACATCGGAAATAGGGTATCATGGGGTATCCAAATGCGAATAAAATTCTCCTGGTGGAAAAGCCAACTCACTGAAGGGGAAAGGATGCCAGTGGTGAATGATGCACATTTGCTCTTGGTTGTGGTCACGTCCATTTAGTGTTGTCGTTATAAAGGCTAATTAACAGCCCTTCCTGAGTTAAAGTGGGTGTGTTAGCACAGAGAAAACACTAAAATGTGCTGAACAGGGGGTACTCCAGGACCACAGCTGAGAACCTATGTGTTAACTATTGCGTAATTTGTGAGTCCTAGAATTGGGGCTGTTTTCACTTTTCTGTATATTTGGCAAATAAATTCATCTAAATTAATTAAGGGTAAAAAGTAGCACAGACAATGTAGTCTTCGTTCCCAAAATCTGCTAAATGATTTCACATCTGCAGGCCTGTACAGCAGGTAGGAGCTCCTGACTGAACTAAACACAGCACGATTCCCCTACAGGCACAATTACGTGTCAGTGAGAACAAAATGGCAAAGGAGCCGACAGCCGGAATCCTGCGCTGTGGAAAGGGGAGGAGGACCGGAACATGACAGCCATCCAGGAAAAGCGTGTGTAAGTATGAGTGAGAAAGATGAGATGAAAGGGAAGAAGCTCTTCTTCTCCACCTATACACACAGACACCTAGTAAATGATTACATAACAGAGAGAGAGAGGGAGCACGAGAGGTATATCATCAGCAGTCAGCTGTATGAAAGCGCGCAGAAGCTAAAGGGCTCTCATGAAGAGCTGCGTTTCTGAAAGGCCTTTGAAATGCAGATTACGAGTCTATAAACTGTCACCTGTTCTCCGCTCTCCAGTAAAAAGCCTGCCTGCGTTTCTCCGCAGCTCGGTTTGATCACTATCACTGCTGTCGAGGCAAATGGCCCCTGATGTCTCTATTGTTCCATGATGCCGATGTGAAGTGTTTATCTCCTGTTTAATTCTGATGTAAGAGGTATGAATGCTAAAAGTTCATCTCAGGAAATAAAGATTTTTTAAAATAAAAAAATAGACTCTTTGTCCTCCACTTTTCCGGCTCATGCTTTTCAGGAGTGTTAAGGATCTTTCATCTCCATCAGATTTCCTCCATTTTAAAATGTCTGAATGATTAATCTCTATTAGTTTTAAGAGGCAAAACCACATATTTATTAAAAACTCATCAAGAGTTTGGAGCACCTTCTTATTTATTTCAGAAATTTAGGGTGTACTCTCTAAAGTATGGTACGTTTTATCTAGCGTGAAAGCTGTTTTTTAACCCAGGTGTGGTCTCGTGAAACTGATTTTTGGTGTGCTTGAAAAGAACCTCAGATCACATTTTTTCAAGTGAACTCTGTATAGGAGACTTTTGACATGGTTTAATTTATGGAAGCAGTCTCCAATTTGTAATTTAAGTAACTTAAAGGTACTTAAGTTTTTAACTTACAGTATCTCACAAAAGTGAGTACACCCCTCACATTTTTGTAAATATTTGATTATATCTTTTAATGTGACAACACTGAAGAAATGACACTTTGCTATGATGTAAAGTAGTGAGTGTACAGCTTGTATAACAGTGTAAATTTGCTGTCCCATAAAAATAACTCAACACACAGCCATTAATGTCTAAACCGCTGGCAACAAAAGTGAGTACACCCCTAAGTGAAAATGTCTAAATTGGGCCCAAAGTGTCAATATTTTGTGTGGCCACCATTATTTTCCAACACTGCCTTAACCCTCTTGGGCATGGAGTTCACCAGAGCTTCACAGGTTGCCACTGGAGTCCTCTTCCACTCCTCCATGACGACATCACAGAGCTGGTGGATGTTAGAGACCTTGTGCTCCTGCAGCTTCCATTTGAGGATGCCCCACAGATGCTCAATAGGGTTTAGGTCTGGAGACATGCTTGGCCAGACCATCACCTTCACCCTCAGCTTCTTTAGCAAGGCACTGGTCATCTTGGAGGTGTGTTTGGGGTCGTTATCATGCTGGAATACTGCCCTGCGGTCCAGTCTCCGAAGAGAGGAGATCATGCTCTGCTTCAGTATGTCACAGTACATGTTGGCATTCATGGTTCCCTCAATGAACTGTAGCTCCCCAGTTCCGGCAGCACTCATGCAGCCCCAGACCATGACACTCCCACCACCATGCTTGATTGTAGGCAAGACACACTTGTCTTTGTACTCCTCACCTGGTTGCTGCCACACACGCTTGACACCATCTGAACCAAATAAGTTTATCTTGGTCTCATCAGACCACAGGACATTTTTCCAGTAATCCATGTCCTTAGTCTGCTTGTCTTCATTGTAGCAAAGTGTCATTTCTTCAGTGTTGTCACATTAAAAATATAATCAAATATTTACAAAAATGTGAGGGGTGTACTCACTTTTGTGAGATACTGTACATGACATTTTTGCATGTAACTATAAACAGATTTTTTAAAAAATGACATGGTTCTATACTAATACAAATTGTAATTGATTACTTTTTTGTACAAATTGTAATCTTGTTTGCTGTGGTATATGCGGAATGAAACACTCCAGGACATGCCTATATAGTAAAATATTCAACTTTGGGGTGGTAACAGTAACTCCATTCATCCATACATGTACCCCTGTACCCCTTACCCTACACAGGGTTCGGCAGAATTTGGAGCCTGTCCCAGGGAACTCGTGGCACAAGGTGGGGGACACCCTGGATGGGGTGCCAACCAATCACAGGGCACAATCTCACACACACACTCACACACCCATACACACATTATGGACAACTTGGCGATGTCAATCAGCTTACAACGCATATTTCTGTACTCGGGGAGGAAACCAGAGTACCCGGAGGAAACTCCCAAAGCACATGGAGAAGATGCACACTCCGCACACAGGGCGGAGGCAGGAATCAAATCCCCAACCCCAGAGGTGCTAGGCAAACGTGCTAGAATAACAGTAATTCGCACAGTGAAGGTCATGCTTTGATCAAGTTGGTTGCATACCATAGCAAAACAGACATAAAGCTTCATAGTTTCAGTCTGTAAATTGTATAAATAGCATCTGTCAAATGATCTGTAATGCAAACACACACATGCACTCACACACACTCTCTCTCATTTGAGTCGAGAGCAGTGATGAGGCTTGTAGTTATCAAATTCCGTAATGTCCATATAAAGGCACCACACACACACACACAAACATATATATATATATATATATATATATATATATATATATATATATATATATATATATATATATATAATTTGTACATGTATTTAAATATCTGAACAGCAAACAGAAATACACAAATGAAGATGGATGATCAGAGAGTCTAGGTTGATGACTGTTGTTTACTTGAGCAGTAGTAATTAAGCATTAGTCAGATATGTATAACTGTGAGTGGTATTACAAGTTCAAGTTAGTCACCCCAATGCAGTGTACCTGCCTGCCTGGGCTACAATCCAAAATGCCTTTTCCCAGAAACCCCTTTCCTCTTGCAGTGGCCCTGAGGCCATAAAGCTGTTGGCATGTATGTAGGTGCCACAAACTTTGCCATGGTCACCCCGGTTAAGAAATCAAGCCTACACACACACACACACACACACACACACACACACACACACACACACATACACACACACACACACACACACACACACACACACACACACACACTCACCTCCCAGGACCCCTGTGTTGTAGAGGAAGCAGAGGTGGCTTACAGGATCAGCTTGAGGAATCTGCTATAATGAAAATCCAGTTTATAATAATATGTATGTTAGACAAATTCATGTTCTCAAGATTAGTCCTAAAGTTTCTGCCAGGCCTTTCTGACAATTACAAAACGATACAATTCATCAAGAAATTTTGGGTCTAAAAGTCTAAGCCCCCAGTTATCGTTTTTAATTCATTCATTAATTCATTCATTCATTCATTCATTCATTTAATCAATAACTGATACAATTTAATTTAATTTAATTAAGTTGTATTCAAAACTGAGGTGATTTTTTTCAGTGATCGACAATAATCAATAAAAATATATATTAAATTAATTATATTAAATCATTATAAAAATTCTGCTTCAATTTTTACTGTCTTGTTCTTACACTATTTATAATATACAGTTAATTAATATCATCGCTTAAATAGATCTTCTAAAAGACCTCATACTGGCTCAGTGAGTTACAATTAGAACCCTTTTGTGTGAATGATATAACCGTGGCTCAAATATAATCTGATGAAATTAAACGTTTTTTCATATATGATAAAATAAAACCACTTGCTAAAGAATTCTTTGTACTGGACCCTATCTGCAAATATATAAATAAAATAAATAAATAAAATATTTTGGACCCTGAAAGCAATTTCAGGATTAGCATGATTTAGAATGAAAAATAGAGATTTAGGCTGCATAAATTTTATAGAAATGTTTTGAGACATTGGTCAGGTGCTATAATACTAAAGAAGCTTATATCTGAGTTAAGCAGCCTACTGCCTTCTTATCATGTTCTAGATTTTCCCCTCTACTTATTTTATTAGTCTTCTTCATTTGAGCATGACTTATGGTGTTGTTTGGAGTTTTGCTTTGGAGACCGTGATATAATGCAACGAGATACTCCCTCATGTCCTACTGAGCGATCAGCATGGGCACATATATCAGAAAGCGACGCCTATTGCTGCAAAGTGCAACGCAGCGTGCCTTTTCCAACATAAATGAGCAGAAGAGCGCTGGAGAAGGGAATATTTGGATTCGGTTGGGTGCACGGCAAGGAAGCGTGTCAGGGCGCTGCTCGTTCCCCTGCCTGGGATTTGTGCAAGTTTCTGTTTCATGTTGGCGAAAGCTGGAGACGCGCTGGCAAACCAATGGACCCTTTAACACCCTCATCAACCCAAAATAAACACTGCGCTTCTGGAATTTCACACGATGCCTCATGATACACAGCATATATGAACCAGACATGCTCTGATATGATCAGGGTTTATGGTATTGTTCGGATACTATATTTAAAAACACTGCACATTTGCTGCTATACATGGATCTTCAGCATCTTTCATAACCTTGCAGAATTATTATGGTATAACATGCATACACTTGCATAGATAAAAACACACCAAGTCTTTTTTTAGGTTAGCCCTTGTATTACAGACCCTATTTTGAAGTATACGTGTGAAATATTGCAGTATATCGAATAAACTGAATAGTGAGGTGAGGGATAAGGATTTAGGGTAAAGTTGTAAGGCATTAGGGTGCAAGCTTAGGTAGGGTTTATGGTTTAGGGTTTAAGATTAGATTTAGGGGTAGAGATCAAGGTTTAGAGCTAGGGTTTAAGATTAAGGGTTTTTATTAGAGTTTAGGTATTTAGGGATAGGGTTTATGGTTGGCATTGGGTTTATGGCTATGGTACTTAGTTAGTGTTTATAGTTTTAGAGTTTATGGTTAGAGGAAATGGTTATGGTTAGGGCTAATATTTAAGGTTTAGTATTAGGGATTAGGGCTGGGGTTATGGATTTAGGGCTAGTGTTTTTAAACCTTGAGTTAGGGTTTATGTTTTGGGTTTAGGGATAGAGTTAGGGGTCAGAAGTACATTTAGAGCTTTGATTAGGCTTGGGGTTGGGGGGGCATGGTGGCTTAGTGGTTAGCAAATTTGCCTCACACCTCCGGGGGTGGGGGTTTGAATCCTGCCTCCGCCCTGCATGCACATAGTTTGTATGTTCTCCCTGTGCTTTGGGGGTTTCCTCATGGGCTTCCTCAGGGTTTCCTCCCCCAGTCCAAAGACGTACATTTGTAGGCTGATTGGCATTTCCAAACCCATAGTGTGTGCCCATAGTGTGTGAATGTGTGTGTCCTCCTGCCCTGCGCCCCGAGTTTCCCGGGATAGGCTCCAGGCTTCCCGCGACCCTGTGTAGGATAAGCAGTATGGAAATTGGATAGATGGATGGATGGATTAGGGTTGGGATAGGGTTTATTGTTAGGGCTAGGGTTTAAGGTTGTGATGTGTTATGGATTATATGCATATGTCTTTTCTTTAAAAGGAATCAAAGCTGAAATTCATTCCAGTACAATATTCATATGCAAGGTGAAAGGTGTAAAAACCCTTTCAGTAGTTTCAGCTGACGCAGGTATTTATGCAACGACAGAAGCCGTCATGCAACGTTTGTCAAACGTGTGGGTGAAATGTTAGTGAAAATGAATGTATTTTATTCTCCTGCTGAATAATCTGTCCTTTATTCCTATTCCTGTGTGGTATTGACAGCCGTGTTGGCAGCAGGCTGATATAAAAAACGGCACAGACAAGGACTCCTGCAGAGGGATAATGTTCTTTCTCTCTCTCTCTCGCTTACTCTCTCTCTACTCACTGACAACTCACCTAAATCTCACTCTGTGGGGTTTTACCAAAGCTTAATCTGTGTATATCACACACATGAGAGAGAGAGAGAGAAAAAAAAAAGCAAGCAAAAGAGACAGAGAGAGTTGTCTATGTGGGGTTTTATATCCAACATGAATAACAGAACAAATTTAGCTTGTTTATTCTACTAGTTTTGTCCAGGTATAGTATGTGAGAGGAAGCTGAATAAACATGAAATGCACTCACATTTCTTCTTACCTTGAATGTTGACCATCATCTCGGATATATCTGGCATCCAAAGTTTAACAGTTAAGGAAAGCTCGTACTTTCCAGTTTGCCTGCCGAAATCACCTAAAATACATGGATTTAGATAAAATAGCAAATCTGTTTGAAAAAATATACAGATCAAATTATCATTCAATTATTTTCTATTGTTTTTGTCTGATTGGGGTTCAGATTTGAAGCCACATCTCCTGCCAGAGTCTGATACCTATATGCTTAGGACAAAAATGCTTCTGGCTTAAAATGGCAGCATCCATCCACATCTCCAACATCCTTCCATACAACCATCTGTCTCTCTGATGTCTCTCCAACCATGCATTCATTCATCTATCCTTCAATCCTTTATTAAACTCCTAATATTCTGTATATCCATTCGTCCTATATTAAACTCTTTATGCAAATCCATCCATCCATCCCTCCAATGTCCCTCCATGCATGCATTCATTCATCTATCCCTCCAACCTTTTTTAAACTTCTTAGATACTGTACCCCATCCATCTTCTATTGAATTTTTTATGCACATCTATCCATTCATTCACCCATCCTTTACTAAACTCTTTAACTACATCATCCATCCATTTATCTATCCATCCACCCATCCATCCTTAATTAACTATTTATACACACCCATTCATCCATCCATTCAATGTGTATTAAACTCTTTCTGCACATCCATCCAACTATCTCTCCATCCATCCAATAATCGACCCATCCATCCATCCATCCAACCATCCATTATTAAAATCTTTATGTACAAATAGTGTATATTAACCAATAGATCAGTGTGTGATTTAGATTTAGACATGCAGTGTATAATGCTAATCTGGTAGCTGACGCGTTTCCTATCATTAGCATCAGTGCAGCTATCAGTGCAGATGTCTACTTCTCTAGGACTAATGGCTAAGTTTGGCAAAGGGCAAATTGTGTCCATTTCATTTTTTGGTCAAACTATTCCTTTAAAAAGATTGTCTCCTTGAACATCTGTCATGTTTGACAAAACAAGTCTAGTCACATTTTCTTACTACTATGAGACATTAAACATGACCTGAATTAGTTAAAACCAGCATATACATCATAAAGCTGTTACAGTGGACACAATGGTGGACCTGGAAGCACCTGTCTCAAACGGTTCACTCCATTAATACAAGAGCAACCCAGTGCACCAAAACACATATCATTCCACTGCTCTTCTAAGAGTCTTTCTCTCTCTCTCTCTCTCTCTCTCTCTCTCTCTCTCTCTCTCTCTGTGGCCCAAGTGTGCACTGTCTGACAGAGGATTATAGAAAACAGATGACTTACGCTTCTAATTTGTGGCCTTAAATTGCAAACAGAGTTTCAGGAGTGGAGTGGGGTAATAAATGGTAGTAGGGCTACCACACACACACGCAGACACACATATACACACTATGATGGAGAGTAGAGATTGGTTGGCCTGTAGGTTAAAGTGAATAGGAAGAGACAGGTTATGATGGCTCAGTAGCTCGAGCACTATCACAGCGTACACAGTCTTAAATCAGAGCAAACAGAAGCAGTACAGTTGGGTTCCAGGGCCATTTGTGACACAGTGGGTCAGATGAACTTAGAGGTGATCTGAGGATACACAGATATACTGGATGAGGTTATTTAAGTACAGGGTCTTCACCAACATTTCAGTTAGTTTAATCAACTGTGGTAACCATTTTCAAACCAGGTTGTGATCCAGAAAACCAATCCCTGGTCCACTGATCCCTGTTCCTGCAATTCCTAGTCCACTGATCCCTGCTCCACTGATCCTTGCTCCACTGCTCCATGGATTTCTAGACCGTTTCCTGGTTCACAGATCCCTGGTCCAGCAATTCCTGGTCCATTGGTTCCCAGATCTGCCAATCCATGGTCCATTGATCCCTGGACCACCCATCCATGATCCACTGATCCCTGGTCCACAGAGCCCTGGTCCATTGGTTCTTGGATCCACTGATCAATAGTCCACTTGTCCCTGGTCCACTGATCTCCATGGCCCAGTGATCACAGTTCAACCAATTCCTAGTCCACATAATTCCTGGTCCAGTGATCCATGTTCCACTAATCTCTTGTCCACTGATCATGGATATAGTGATCATCATTCAACCAATCCCTGGTCCACATTATGCCTGGTCCACTGACCCTGTTCCACCAATCTCTTGTCCACTGATATCTGGTCTAGTGATCATTGTTCAACCAATCCCAGGCTCACACATTATTCCTGGACCACTTCTATTTAGCCTGCCAATCCCTGGTCCACACATCCTTAGTCTACTGATCTCTGGTCCTTCCCTGGGTACATAAAAAAGATAACAAAAGATTTAGAGCAATTTTTGCAATCAATCTGCAGTCAGAAGAAATTCTTACATTTGACCTATGATGATGAACATACACAGGCTGAAAATAGACCATGAATGCAGAGCATTTTGGTTAAGGCTTAACAATGCTCTAAAAGGAAACGCTAAAATGATAAGAATGATTTTCCTATGAATAAATATTTGGCCTGCGATGGATTGGCACCCTGTCCAGGGTGTACCCCGCCTTGTGCCCGATGCTCCCTGGGATAGGCTCCAGGTTTCCCTGTGACCCTGAAAAGGATTAAGTGGTATAGAGGATGGATGGATGGATGGATGGATAAATATTTGGCTTTGTAAATCAGAAAACAGGAATGAAATGCATTAATTTGGTATTAAAACAACAACAATGGAATTTCACAATTGCAAATGAATTTGAAATTAACACAATTAAGGGAACATATGTTATAAGCACCACATTGTTTATAACCCACACAGCATGAAGACCAGCATGTGTGTGTGGGGGGGGGGGGGGGGGGTGAGGGGGGGGGGTTCCTGATGTGCATTTGAAAGCTGCACAGTGGAAATCGAGCTCCCCGCCTGTTCGTAATTACCCAGAGCTAGGTCTCTGGGGCAAAGAGAGAAACACACACACACGCACATGCACACACACACACACACACACACACACACACACACACACACAGAAACACACAGAAACACACAAAGACTTCAAGGTATTAGATATGCCTGAATGTAGCATAGCAGCTTACAACACCTCACCCCCACTAACCTGAAAGAGAAAGAGCGGAACTCCAGACCACAGAGGCCACCTGGCACCTGTTTATACCCAGCAGGCATGTGTGTGTGTGTGTGTGTGTGTGTGTGTTTTGGGGGATTACAGTCTTGGTTTTGCGGCCGTGATCTCACAGGATTATTCCGTTTTGTGTGAGTCCGGCTCAGTATGCACACACACACACACACACACACACACACACACACACACACACACACACACACACATACTGTAGATACATGGGGTTGGTTTTAAGAGCTCTCTTGGGTCAGCTCTGAATGTGGGGCTATAAGTTTGACTGGTCCGAGGCCTCAGAGCTCTTAAAACCAACCCCATGTTTCTATAGTATGTGTTTGCGTGTGTGTGTTTGTGTGTGTGTGTGTGTGTGTGTGTGTGTGTGTGTTTGTGTCCCTGTGGGTTTTGAAAAAAATCCAGCATGAGCTATGATATTTTAAAATAGACTAGAAAAATGAGCGACTACAATATAGTAATTTTTTTATTCTAATTTGAAATTTTTGACAGTAATGCCAGCTGCTAGGCAAATCACAGATTCATATTAATTAATACATCGTCAAACATGTAGTAAGAAGTTACATATGGAATGTGTGTGTATGGTGGTGCAATGCTTTATCTAAGTATAATAATAAAGTAAATAAAAAGACGTGGTGCTATTAAACTAAGAAAAATGTATAAACATTGATATGGTGGAATCTTCCTTTAATGAGATGTTTATTTATTATTTATGGAAGGAGTCTCCAGTGTCAGCAATTTTTAAAGTCCCTGTGAAGTGATTTGAAACGCGAAGAGTTATTTAATGTGATGATGTAATTTCCACTAAAACAGGAAGCAAGGGCTGGACAAATAGAGTGGCTCCTCCCCCTTTTTAAATAGCCAATAGCATTTAGCTTATCATACAGTCCAGGCTAAGCCATAATTGACAGTTAGTACCATGTATTTTTATAATGTGAACAGGACACTTCATATTCAAGAGTCATAAAAGTTGTCATCTAGTCATCAAAATTGTTGGTCCATATTGGTGGTAGAGAGAGATATATCTTCTAAATGTGAAGTTTGTCATTTTTTTGGAGCACACTAGCTTGTAGATAACTTTAAGGGTAATATTAGCCATATACTAAAAGCCACAAAATATTTTATTTTATTTAATGGGGACTTTAAAGAACAGTAAGTTTACCACCATGGAAAAGTGACTTTCTGGTTTCTCTGTAACATGACAATATTCATGTTATTAAATTCAAATGAGACAAAAAGACAGACTGGTAAGGGAATGACTTACAGCTGCTATAGCATAAGTGATAACAGGAACTAACTTTTGCGGATGTTACATAAGAATAAATGTAACCATACATGGATAAAAAGCATCATACCAAGTATTTTATTCTTTACTTATTTGTATAGTCCATCGTGGTCAAAGTTGACCCACTAATTTGTAAACATCAGCCAATAGAAAACAAGATTCTGGCTGTGGTGTCATCTTTCGTTGGTGTCATCTTTCAAACAAGAAGCTGCTAAAAATGACATAGCACTCACATGTACAAGAGTTTAGTGTTGGTTTATAAGATTAGTGCGAATGTGGTGGGAGTTTATTGTGATTTAGAAAGACTAGTGTAAGTATACAGTGTAACAATGTATTGAGATTTATCAGCATTAGTGTTCATTTACAGCTAGTTTATTGCACTTTAGCAGCATTAGTTCTGGTGTAAAGATACTGAAGGAACCTTACTATTAAGGTAGGGGTTGATTGCCATAATATATGATGTGGAAGCTCAGTGGTTTGTATAAAATTCTGTAAAATAAAGAAAAAATTGTAAGTTATCACCAACGAAAACTGGCAGTAAGACCTTCTGAGACCCTGCTTCCCAACATGTTTACCCTGTACTGTCTGACTGCTCATTGTCTGTTAATGAGAGCTGAGAGTCACCTGGTGAGGAGGAGCACGGCAACGTTGCTCCCGCAGAGTGGTGGCTTTTTGTGTGGGGTTCGAACTCTAACCCTGGCCCCCTTCCTGCTCCACCGCCTTCCACTTAAAGACTCGGTCATTAGCAGTCACGGAGACATGAGGCCCTTCGTGGGACCTGGGCCATTTCAGCATCGCAGCACCCGCTTTTTGTTTTTGCGCCCCGTCAAAAGAGCTCACCTAATTAAGCATGAGGTTTCGGGGGAGCCGAAGAAAAAGGCTTCCATTAATGGCTCTCTTAGAATTTACTTAATGAATTGTGCAGCCACCGCTAGTGGAAGACAACAGCGTTGGATAAAAAAAGGGGGAAACAGAAAGCGAGAGTGGTGAGGGACTGGAAGAGAAAAAAGGTGATAAACAACTCAAAGCAGGTCATTACGGAGGGACAAAGGGATAGAGAGACAGAGAAAGAGAACGAGAGAAATTTTGTGCCTTTGGGTCATTTCTTCTACTCTATTCCTCCTCACACCTTTATGAACATCATTTCTTTCACCGAACTCTGCTGGCCTTGTTTTGGGGTCTCAGCTGCTTTTTTGCCCTCCCTCCCTGCCTGCTTTCGTTTGTGTCTCAAGGCTTTGGATGCCTTTCTTCTAGGCTGCAAACGCCGTGGAACAAGCTTGTTAGCTCGCATGGATATTTTGACTGGAGATAGACTTTGGCCACTTGCCTACAGAAACAGAGGCAGAGTCCAACCTGGTGTACTGTAATTGTCCCAGCTACAGTCCCGAGAGACTGCAGACGTCTGATACATATCAAAAGCTTCTCTCATCTCACTCCTTTTCATTCCCTCTTCCCTTTCGTCAGCTTCTTCTTCTGTTTCTTTTTTACCCAGGAAAAGAAACTTGTAAATTAATTTCAGTGTCAAAACAAGTCTCTCTCTCTCTCTCTCTCTCTCTCTCTCTCTCTCTCTCTCTCTCTCTCTCTCTCTCTCGCTCGCTGGCTCTCTTCTTCTGCTTTCCTTTTCATACTCTCTTGTTATCTTGCAGTTTTTAACCCTGAAGTTTTCATCAAAGCAGAGGAGTGCCAGAAAGTACTGCAGAAAACTAAGTCTGTAATTTACACAGCTGATGTTTATTGAGGTCTGCGCACCCTATTTTATATAATGACTGCCAGAGATTTGGGGTCTGTTTTTTATTCCTAGTGCTTGGCACAACTTCTGGTGTACAGTAAGTCCAAGAAAGAATGTGAAACAAAAACAAGAAAGAAACTGAAACGACAAAAGACAGCCTAGCGATCAGAAATTCACAAGACGTATGAACTTTCAAACCAAAAGGTTATTTTGGACACATTTTTTCCCCCTGTATATTACTTTCCCAATGCAGCAGTATGAGGAAGTCTATTATATACTACATGATTATTTGACTGATGGATGATGTCATGCCACACATATCCGAAATAAAGGAATGTGATTTACAGGTCAGTCACCTTTAATAATTTATAAGTTGTGTAGAAGAGATGTCTTTCGGACCTTAGCCATTACCGACTATAATGTGTGTCAAGGTTTTGGACATATTTTCTTTGCCGTTGCTAGCATTCATTTTCTCTTTTCCCCAGAGCTATGATGCAATAACACCTCTTTCACGAAACACAGGAAGTGCAGAGAACCATGTGGTTCGTACAGAGAGAGAAAGAGCAAATTGCAGGAGGAATTTTATCACCTCTCAAATGTGCATGCTCTTGTCTTAGTTAAACCAGTTAGCCACCGTTACAGAAGCCATTGGGATGCTTTATGTACTTGAACCAATTCAATTATTTGTTTGGGTGAGTCAGCTGGAGGAGAGCAAGCCTAAGAGAGGGGTAGTCATAAATCAGGCCTCATCTCTGAGACAAGGTCTCTCTCTCTCTCTGTTTCTCTCCTTCTGAATGCACCGTACTGGCTTCAGATGAGTGGACAGGAAGTGCCTTGATTAATGTAATGCAATAGCAGAAATGGCTGCTAAAATGCCCCGGCACGCCTGTTCAGAGATATTTCATTTATGGTATGAAATTGCGGACGCTTCTCGCCTCACCCCTCAGGACACTTAAACCGTTTATTCTTTCCTCTTATGCAGTCAATCAATACATATGACAGTGATGACTATTTAATTCTGTCTTTTGTATCCCCACTTCTTTCTCTCTGTCTCCGTCTCTCTCTCTCTTACACGTATCATTCGTCTTTCAGAAAAAGGAAGGATGAGAGGAGGAAAAATAATGCAAGTCCCGTGCGAGTACTATCTCTCTCTCTCTCTGTCTTAATCTACCTCTGCTATCTTTATCTATCTCTCTTTTCCACAGAAGAGAAGAGTTATACCGCTTTTCGATTCAGCACTGTTCAGCAGCTTCGACTCCATGCCTAAGCACCCTTTGATAAGATCTGTTCCATATACATACTTCGATTGAACGGACACGTTCCAATATTGCACCAGTACCCTTGATCTACTGAATAACCACTTGATAGGCTTTACATGAATCTTATGGAAATGTCTCTATGTAGATTGCAATTTAACCCGGCTTTCTGCCGAGTCAGTCCTTTCAGCTGGCAAAAAAAACAGGAGGGAGTTGTGCCTTTTGGAGCAATAAACGTCTTATTGAACAGCTAAATTTAATTCAGTTTTGACCCAGGTGTCACCCTGGTATTCTCAAAGAACACCCTAAGTGAGTGAGATAGTGAGTGTGTATTTTTATTCAGAGTTGGCAGAGAAAGAATTTTTAATATTTATTATTTAATTTTTATTATTTATGCAGGGAAATTTACGGGTATTCAGAATTGGATTACCCACATGCTTAAGCTGATTTTCTGGGCTCCCATTCAGAATATCCAAATCATCTGCATGTAGTTCACACCTCCAGGATTGCCAAATTTTTCTTGGGTAGAGGTGTCCAGGATGTGGTTTTTCAATAGACAAGCGCTTGAATTTTTTTCTTTGCTGTCAAATGCAATACAATGTAAAATAAAAGAAAGAGGCAATTTACAAATTAAAAAGAAAAAAAAATGACATGTATGATATGAATGAAAAACACTGTATTGTAGTCTAGTATATTGACAACATGTTGCAACATGAAAAGTCCTTGTAATTATCACATTATTCACTGCAAATTTGCTTTAATTTAACAAAATGGCTTCCAGTCTCTTTGTTAAATATGCTCTCCTGTAAAGAAAGTATATCCATGGATAAACTTAAAGGATAAGCTGACCAAGCACTCAATTTCATTTTATTCATAACTTTATCCATAAAAGCAAATCATTCCTTGAGATCATGTCCTTAAGATCGGTCCTTGAGATTTCTCGAACTAAGATGTTGTGTCCTCTGATGTTCTCTGTGGGCAAAAAAGTTATTTTCTTTTACTTGAACCATTTGATACTGTTGATTAATTAATAGCACCTTATTTGTTTGTTTATTTATTTTGGGCCTTAAATGGCGTTCCATCGTTTTTTTAAAAGTCTCTTTACAGCTATAAATTTCAGCGTGAGTTACTGTGGTTACATCACACTGTCAGACAGTGGCACTGGACTTAAGGTCAAGGTCAGAATCCAGTGTAACTGAGACACCCTCTGTTTTTGGCCATCTCTACCCCGCTAGTGGAATTCTCTGAATTAGCGCTTAAGTCTGTAATTATGTTGGAAAGTCTGAATACCGATGTGCACAACTTCTTACTACTCAACTCTGAATCATGCCCCATGACTTTCTGCTCTTTTTTAAACAAACTTCCGAAGCCAGACTCCTTTCGCGCAGCCATGTGTCTCCAACAAGTTGACATCCGCACTTGCCCTCTAAGCATGCAACACCCCAGAAAATGAGTTGGCTTTTTTTTGTGCACCCGGATCAGGAGCGTGTGCGTGTGCATGCATGGTGAAATCCTTTTCTTGTTGGCTGGAGCAACTGGTTTTCGTTCAAGGTAGAGAAGTCTGTCCTTGCAATCTGTGCCACTCAGAGCAGCGCATGTGTCTCTGGCTTCGCCCCACTGGAGCATAGGACGTGTTCTATTCTAGTCAGCATGAGAACAGGAGGAACAGTGGTTGTTGTTACTTAGGGAACACACGGACACACACACGTAGAGTGAATGCGCAGAAGCTGAGGACGGATGGCTTCTGTGCAACACTCGTTTTTATCAAGCGGAGACTGCTTTCCAATGAGCCACCTGTTTACCACACCAAGGCCTGCCAATTACACACACACACACACACACACACACGCACACACTTCACAACTCTGACTGTATCTGTATCTGTAAGAAGCTATTGTATATTCAAAGTAAGCTCACTCCTACTTAAAACATGCTTCTTGTGTTGTGTATTCACACTTTTATGCAACCGGCTACACTTAAAATAGAAGCACCTTTAATCAATCAAAGGAAGAATCATATTACAGCCCATGTAGTAGGAAAATAATTGAAATTTAACATTAAATTATATACTGATTTAGCAGTTTATCAGGTACACCAGTCATAATGGGGCATTTTGTAGCCCATCTGTTATGCTATGCTATGAACAGTTTGGCAGATATATCAATGGAAAACCATTGATCAGATTCAGATTGTATAATTATCCCTGTGGTGGACCATCAGTAGTGACACTGACATGGTACCATGGTACCACAATATTGATCAGCTTACCAAGCCAAAATCTCTAGCCAAATGTGTACTTTTTCACATTTTGTAGTGTTAAAACCGGCAGCTGAAATGGACTTCATGTCATGAATCTACACAAAATAGTCCATAATACTGAAATGAATGGAAAAAAAAATAGAAATATAGGAAACGTATAAATATGTTTTGAAAAATGATATTTAAAATACAGAAGATTTTATACTAAATCCACATTAATCTGGATAGATTTAAAAACAGTGTTTTCATTTTAAAACTCTCTCCATCTATACTGGGCTTTCAAACTTAAAAAACATAAGAAGCTTTGGCCTGCATCATTTCCATCAGGCGTTTATTTAAAAATGCAATCTGAAATTTCTATAAAGTGACATTAATCTTTAACAAAGCTATCAAACTGGATAGCAGGCACAACTGCACCACACCATCGTCTAACATTTTACATTTTATATCGTTTAACATTCAGTTTGTTTTTAGTTAAATGGGTCACATGACTGCATCACATGACTAAAATATATCATCATTTTGAAATATCTCCATTTTCTCAGTTCACACTACAATGCAAAAAATGCATTTTCAAATTTATCCACTCGGGAGAGCGTTTTCGAAAAGCTCAGTTTTCACTGTACAAAAAGTGTGGACAGAAGGCCACAATGTAGAGAAAAATATGTGTTTTCAGATTTATCCGGATTAATGTTGACATGACCTTAGTTCAATAAGTATTCACCTCCATTTTTGTGAAAATTAGATCTGGTGCCATCAGAAGTCACATAATTAAGTGGAGTTCACATCTGTTCTTGGAAGGGTCCAGAGTTTGTTAGAGAACATATGTAAAACAAACTGCAAATATGAAGACCAAAATAAGTCAAGGTTTAGTTATTTAAAAAAAAAATAAAAAATCCTAACTTTGAACATCCCAAAAAGCGACATTAAATCAATTATTAAAAATGGAAAGAATATGAAACAACCATGACATTAATCAGAGAAGCCAAATTTTACAAAACCAAAGCTCTTCAAGTATATCATATGATTCCATGGGGAGAATAAACAGTCCAGTGGCAATGGATTCCAATGAAATGTTGGAAAAGCAAAGTAACTAAATCAGGAAAGGGAAGTAGAGGAACACTTGGAGGAAATGTATTATTACAACACTTAAAAGATACTTATTAAAAATATGTTTTTTAAAAAAATACTATTTATCACAACACATTACATGCAAATGAAAGTTCCTGTCTTGTCTCTCACCTTTTTTTCTTAAGTGAACCTTTTCTTTAACCTCAGTCAGTGAGCTATTAAACAGGTACCACACATTGACAAGCCAAGTTAGAAAGGTAGGGTGTACTTATTTACAGCTGATCACCCAGGTGTGTAAATCACTGACAAAATCAGGACACTATCTCAGGTCAGAGTCTCAAAATCGTTCACCTGGACTGTAAAAACATTTCAGTCACCAGTTTATCAGATGCCATTTGTTTCGGTTACTGTGTTGAATGTCTTGGCTCCCCTCTACCTCCACATTATCACCAGTGAGTGGGTGGTGTACATTCTCAGCACAGCTTTGACACTGGCGTAACAGTGTTTGTGGTGCAGGTACAATTGAGTAGTTTTTCTCATGCTTAAATATGGTGTTCTCCAAAATGCAAAATCATAGAGACACTTGGACCAACTATGAGTCATGGCTTGGGATATGAAGTCCTTGCTGAAATACTGTACAACTGAAAAATATGTAAGCTTTTGTGTTGCTACACCTGTTTGTTTGTTTTTTTTTTGTCACATTTTACCTACACACTCCTTTAAAATACTCACACTTTCTCCGTATTCAGTTACATATTAGATGCCTCAGGTAGAAGCATCCGGATTGATCAGTGACCAGCTCTCACAGGTTCTTCACCTGAGAGCCGAGTCAAGCATTTTACACTTTTCGTGCACCGTTAATCATTTTCCACCAGAGAAATCATAAATCATCCTGCCTGAAAAACCCACCTGGATCGGAAAAGCATATTGAGATCTTTATTTTTGTGTTTACCTCCGTAGGTACTTAGCCAACCAAAGAAACCAGAAATCATCCAATTTCCTCAGAACGATCAGAATGATTTAAATGCTACAATTTGAAGGTATTTAACTGTGAATAGACCGCTTCTTCCAACTGTCTACCTGAGAGGCTTTTTTTTTTTTCATTCATCTTGAAAATGTAAGCACTGGTGCTTTTTTCTTTCTTTCTTTCTTTTTTTTTACTTTGGGCAAGCTGACTCTTACACACCCGGTTAATTTCAGAGGCCTTGTAAACACAATCCTCAAATTGATGTTATCAATTGTGATGTTAGCAAATAGTGCTGGCAGATCTTGTGCTCTGTGTTTATCTCCCGCAGCACGCAACCACCTGCTAAGAGGTGTCACACTTTAATGAAATTGTTTGAATATCGCCAGAGCGTTGCTAAGAAACAGCGCTGCCGCTCCTGCTGAAGCGAAGCGCACAGATTTCTGTCATCAAATGTTGATTAGAGATGAATGGCACCAGAGGTGCAGAGACCCGCTGTGCCCGGAGCTCATCTAGCGCAGACACTAGGTGGAATCGGTGCTTTGTGTGCGGTTTTTGGCACCGGTTTGGCCTCTACGGGATTTCACAGGACAAACGGAGGTGGATTTATGTGCAAGGTTTTTAGGTGTCTCTCTGATGGCTTAATAAACTACAGCAATTGGAAACTATGTGTAAAGAGATTCACAGGTTAGCTATGCAGTCGCTATCATTCTAAACCTCTAACAATTTACCATACAGCTATACCCTTGTCCCATTTAGCTTTGATTCCAAGATTATTCATAGCTCTTAGAAAATCAGTTTGCTCTTTGAAATTGTGACTCCATACCCTGAATGGATCTGACACTTGCATTTTCAGAGGCATTTTGCAGTTACAGCTACAACCGGCCAGTTTCTTTATTAGAACAATGTGAAAAGCTCTGCATTTCAATCACAAATGTGTGTATGTGTGTCTGCGTATCTTGGTGCCTGTGGTGGGTTTTCTGGCTGCTGGTGAGCATCAGGTCTGCCTGCATGCAGAGAGAGCGTTCTCCTGCATTCCTCGCTCTCAGCATGGACTCCATCAAGCTTCTGTGGGACACCTTTTTGGACCCTGTGAGACAGGAGATGGTACAAGGAGGGAGCCCACTACAAAAAAATCAGGAAGATCGTTCACAGGCGCAATTATCGGACCGTTCTCTACAGGTGCGGATCAATCCAGACCTTTTAATCCAGAGGCCAGTGGAGTCACTACAGAGTTGAGACCAATGAAAGTCGATGTACAGCCGGAGCGAGCCGAAGAAAGGCATGTGTGTATGCACTCTGTAACTGTGAGAAGGTTACTTGAAAGGTCGGGACAACAGGATAATACTGTAAATACATAAGATCCATATGATTTAGAGGTAATGCATCCCTGCACAGTGGAACAGCTCTTGTGAATTTTGAATAGACCAGGTATGTCCTAAGATGCCAACATGGTACTGGTGTTATAAACCATTCCATTTATATGTAGCTTTGTGATGTCAAGAACAAAAAAAATGGATCCATTTTTTCATGACTACACCAGCTCAAAAACGGAACAGTTTTGATGTGGTTATAGAACAAGCACACTAAACAAATTATTATCCTTTCTGTACAAGGTATCACATCCCCTCCATGACCTATTGTTCAAACTGCAGGGCACCTTTAATAACAGCCACGTTCAGTTTCGCTGTAGCCAGGAATGGTACAGGAGGTCATTTTTACCAACAGTACAATCACCCTGTACAACTGTTTACTGCACTGCAGCTAACACACTATACAGTATAATTGCACTACATACAACTTATTGTGGATTTTATCACTTAAGATATACTTCCAAAAATAAAATAAGAATGATGTATTTCACCATTTCCATAAACAGGAAATACTATATGCACGATTGTGACGAAGGGAAGTGTCTCTTGTTCTGAGTGTAACATTTACTTCAAACAGGGTCTGTGTCTCAAGATTAGCAAATCCAAACAGATTTACAATAAAATGATATGATTTAAAATAAATTTGTGACTAAATTGGTGATCCATCTCGTGTTTTTATACTTTAAGCAGAATTACAGAGGAGTATTGTTTATATCAGATGTTGTACCTAATAGAGGTTAATTTAAGTTTTAGGTTGTAACTTAAACTTCTCAAGTGAAAATATCTTGAAAATAGTAAAATGTATCTAGTATTTTATATTGTAAGGCAACAGTAAAACACATATAAGATTAAACCTATTTGGAAATATTTGTTTACTAATTTCAAACTTAAAATAATCTTGTTCTATTTGCTAATTTTAGACATTTATTTCTAGAAAGAAGCTAAATTATTTGGTAATATATTAAAAAAATTTAAGCTCTGAAATTAGAAAAAAAACAAAAAAACAACTAGAAACAGGTTTAATAATCCTATTGGTTTATGGTAAACTTACAATAGGAAATACTCACTAAATGTGACTGTAGTCAAGATATTCACACTTACTAAGATGTAATTTTTTACAGTGTATGCTACTTGGTCCAACTGATCGCTTTTTTCTGTAAACGCAAAAGCAGTCCATAAAAACTGGTCATTTAAATTCAAACTAGGCTATGATAGGCTGTAATAGATCAATAAATACTTAGCAGTCATGACTCATGACTTTCTCTGTCAATGAAAGTTGTTTTTAAACATGCTATATAAATAAATTTGGCTTGACTTGACTTGACTACAATAGAGATTACGATAGGTATACTGGTGCAACCGGCTGTAGTGGGTCATCTAGCATCCTAAAAGGCTCTTCAGTTTGTCCCTATGTATAACTGTACAACAGAAAAAGCTCTCTCCATTTAGAGAGCTTAAACCTGTTACCCATCCAGAGAACCTTTTTTTTTTTTATCAGAATGTAGCACACATATGGGATATGGACACAGTCTTGTGTTAAGTGTGGAAAATAAATGTCATCATTGGCTTACTTTCTGAACATACTCTTTGATAAAAAGCAGAGAAGAAGAGAAGCCGTCTCAACCCCAATCCAACTGCCAAAATGAAGGTCCTGAAGCTATTACGTTAGGAAGAATTCACACATCCAAGCACATAACATGGCCTTGATGAGTCCTGAAATAACTGGACGGAAAAGGACACACCTTTGAAATATGTTGTGGTTAACGTAAGGTCAGTTTATCTATGACTCAGCTGAGAAAAAGGCAGTGATATAATAACGCTTTCTGGGATGGGAGGAATAAAGAAATACAACTTATAGAGAAACTGAAAGGGAGGCCAACTTTGTGTCGATGTTTCGCTGGGAAAAAAAAGCCTATTTAGAGAGCTAGGGGAAGAGAGAGAGAAACAAGGAGGGAGAGATTGAATGAGAGAGCCTCCAGAGGTTTAGTGATTCAGCAAGAATGGTTAACAGGAAAGGAAGGTTGAGTAACCTTGAGCACGGCATGTCACACCGCGACAGGTTTAACACCGAAAGAGAGGAAAAAGAGTGAACACACACCTGTGCTTCTGTGCCAGAAATGAATCAAGATGGTGTGTGTGTGTGTGTGTGTGTGTGTGGGACGATGAAATTTAAAACCACAACTGTATGAACAGTTATAGATAGGTTACAGTTCAGTGTAGTTGGAGCTTTTCTGCCTCTGACAGTGTTCATTGTATAAAATATAAGCTGGGGGTGGGAGATTCTTTCTCTCTCTTTATGTTTGCAAGTTTAAGTGTAATCACTGAATACATTTGCATATTGAAACATGACTGGCTCTTATATTTTATGATGCAATAACACAGAAGTGAAGAACAATGGCTGCACTTTAAATCTGCACACTCAAGTTAATTTCCAGTAAATTATTTATTAATTTTAAATAATAATAATAATAATAATAATAATAATAATAATAATAATAATAATAATAATAATAATAATGTTTTCTCTGTGTGTTTGCAATATTTCATAATATTTCCTAAATTTTCTGCAAAATCTCACATGTTGCAGTTCAGCTAATTCAGCATTACCTCATTCTACATGCAAATCCTGTCTGATGTCAACTTTTGGGCAGCAGAACTAACATTTCCTTTTCTCAAAAACCTGGCATTTTTTAATCTAACGAGGCAAACACACTCGTTATCATCTGCGGATGTGTTTAAAGAAGACCGATCCACGCTGTGGATGCTCTGAGTAATTTACACCACTGAAATGATATCAAGCTATTCTCCATCAGCCTGGCGTCTGGCCCAGACAGGTTGATTCCCGACTCAAGCCTCCCCAGTCGAACCGTCGTTACTGCCAGCTTACAATGAGAGATAATGGAGCGCTTTGTACAGCAGCCAGATTTCAGCTGAATACAGTACCTACACATGCACACACGTATGAAACACGTCCAGAACTTGATTATCTTTTATTAAACCATCCACTGTGACTGCTTAATCTTTGAAATGATGGAGATATGTATGTAGGCAAATCACAGAGTTATATTAATACGCTCGTTCTAATACTGTGTTTCTGTGGTAACAGCTAGTTCAAAGGATATTGCGTTGGTCTACATAATCTAATGAAATGTGTTTCTATTTAACAAAGAAAAACGTTGATATAGTAAAGTTTTGTTTTTGTTTTTTTTTCTGTAAGGAGTCTCCAATGTCAGCGTGTCAGTTTTTTGACATGGGAAGGTTTTCAGATTCCAGATGAATTTCTCAGTAACATTACAGGTGGTATTTTTTTGCTTGTTTGTTTGTTTTGTTTTGTGAGGGAATGCTAATATTGTTATTATAACATAAGCAATAACAGGAACTAACTTGTTTCACAGGCCTTTCACAATATTACATGTGACTATAAGTGGATAAAAAATATGATGTTTTGTTCTTAAATTAATTAAAATAAAAATTGGTGCCAAATCTTTGTGGTATAAAACACTAAAAGACATGCTGTTATAGGAAAATAATCTTCAGGGTGGTAACAAAAACTCCGCTTTATCATACCAATCAGTTGTCTATTGTTTTCTTTTAAGAGCATATCCCCATCATGTTTTATTCCTCATATAACACAAATATACCCTAATTATTTCACTGGTTCATAAAATTCTCTCACATTCTCACAAGTGTTCGCCTGCCATGACCCAACCTGACATACTCGTGGCTAGTTTAAGTGCTCTCGCTAAGCCCAAGGCTATTAATTACCAAACGATGCAGCTTGAATCATCTCACACTGCTGGATTAACAGCATTATGTTGGATGAGTGGAGGTCACTGGCCGTGTTCATTTGTCTTAATTAAGTCAATATCTGAGGCCTATACTAGAGACTCTGTTCACTACTTAGGTGAACTAGAACATCTCTTTGGATTTTATAGCGATGCAGTTGCAACATTTAATATATAAGGGTGAGTCAAATGAAAAAAAACAAATATTATTATTATTATTATTATTATTATTATTATTATTATTATTGCACTGTTTTGCAAATAGGTGCCACAAAAGCATATCAATTTCTACATAATCTACATTTCTGTCAATGTGTTCTAGTGCTGAACAAGTGTCCAGATTCCTCTACAACAAACAAAACAGAACTGTCATTACAATCAAAATGTGTTAAGATGTTACTTACATTTCAACTTTACTTACTGACATTTTCATAGAAATATCATAGAAATATTATGGTGTAGTAGTTATTTAATTAAATGCGTAATGGACATAATAAAAGCATATGTTTAACTAATACAGCATTTCTTTCATGGCTGCCCATACTATGGTTTCATAACATAACAGTCCATAAAATAAGTCAATACCACTAGAACATTAATAAAATGAAAAGTTAGACCTAGGCCACCTCACTAGTGTCCCCAGTTCGATATTGAGCTTGTGTTACTGTGACATGTTCTTCACATTCTCACTAGGTTTTCTGGTTTCCTCCCACTTCCCAGTATTTGCAGGATAGGCATTGAATCCACTCTGACGTTGTCCAGGACCAAGAAAATCCTTCCCTAATTATTAATTACAGGCAGTTTGGAATATACAGTGCTAGAAATCAATCCATTTCTTATATTGTCAATTAGCAAAGATATCAAACTGACTGTATTGAACATTATGTATGTCCGAGGCTTACGTTCTGAAAAGCTCCACAATGAAATGCATGTAGAAAGATGCTAGTGGATAAGAGTGAACATGTGTAAGAGCAGGAAAGAGACAGACAAGATGATACGGCTCGCATGGCTCGAGCGGCTTGCTGTGTTTACAGAGACATGTTGGTATAAATAATCCAGATGTGTCTGTTTAAGCACTGCTTGGTGTCTACCTGTTCACGGCGTTCTCACAGGACCAATGCTCTCCCTGCTCTCACACTCACCAATAACCTTTAATATTTCATATGCTCACTCTGATCTGTGCTGAGAGAGTCTACTCACTGTGAGGGAGAAAAGATAGAGGTATCCACTCTCCCCTTTCACCCAGAATTATTTTCGTACCTGTTCAAACGCACAGGAGTTAAATTATTCAGCATGTTGGCCTGCTCGCGCCAGCAGAAGAAAAAGCACCTAGGAGCTCCGACAAAAAGGAATATGGTGAGGTAAAGAGAGGCTGCCTCGGGGAAGATTTAAAAAAAAACACAAGAAAACAAGCCAGCCGCTTCTCACAAACCTGAGCCTTAGGTTGCATCATCTATAATGCATGGAGTGCGCACTCACCGAAATGGATCATGAGGAACTTGTACATGTAGCACACGCAGACCTAACCTGATATGACAAGGTTTTAAACCTATTACTAATGTAGCCTGTTATTTTTAGGTGAGATTACAAAACGCAAGGGTGAGGATTGACTTTTCTGATGTCGACGTTTCTTTACCTGGTTTTAGACTTATGATCCTACAAACACAGCTATGCAACTTTCTTAGATGTTGATAGCGAGAGACTGTAACCAAAAACTCTTTTTTTGATCATTGCTCTGAGGAAAAATGTGTTTTGAAATGTTAAGCCAGAGAATGTTTGTTTCAGTCCCATTTGTTTGGCCAAGTTTTTGGTAGAATGAAACCACAAAGTAACTGCTTTATATCCTGAAAAACATGTAGCATTACAAACCATCATATCAGCAACAGGCAATTGAGACAAAACAGGCATGGACATGAAAAAGGCAGAAACGCGTGTTTAAGATCTCTGTTTTGAAATTCTACACTGCAATACCGGAAGGATTTTAACCTCAACTCAAGCAGCATGTTCAAATATTTGTGTAGTGGCCATGGAAAACTCTTAACATGGGGAAATTTGGACATTTTCTACTATATATACTATATACTGTATATAGTTCTGAAAACTAAAACTTCAGACTTTTACATTTTTATTTATTTATTTATTTATTTTGCATGACCACAAGTAAAGAGAAATGAATATTCTTAAAAGAGAAATGAGCAATGGGAGAAAATTGCATTTAAAGATTTAATTCTGACTGTGGAGCAGGAGCATGGCAGACATTTTGACAGCCATTTTCATTTTACAAACAGAATTGATTGACGCTTTTCTTTATTTCACTCCAATTTTTCCCCCTGGTTTTTCTCCCTAATTTTGTCTTGGGCAGCTCTCCCCTGTCATGCAACAGCTACCAACCTGGAAGGAAGAAGGCTAACACTTGCTTCCAAATGCCAAATGCATCTTGTAGTGTATGCCCAATGTATACATTGTATACATTGTAGTGTAACGCCAAATGTATCTTGTAGTGTATATCCCTCCCACCCCTCCCACGGATGGCATCATTGAGAATCATGCCCATCAGGAGCTGTTTCCCTACAATTTAATCAAAGCCTGATGTTCACTATGTGAGGAAATCACACCTAGCTTACAAGGTTTTAAACATCTTTAGACATTTTCATTTGTTAAACTGCCTCATTTATCATGCAGAAACAAAGGTTTAAATATTACTAACACATTTTTATGTGTATATTTATGGATTTGCAAAGTTAAAGTGTCAAGGTACACTATGCTATGGATAGAGAAATTTTTTTGGCCATGCCTCGGTTTGTATGTTTTATTTAGTAGTTCAACTTTTTTGCCATCTGTAGGCCACTACACATTTGAGCTATAAGCAGGTTCATGCCCAATATTATGAATGTATGCCTACACATGTACAATGTATCCATTTCCTAATATTATTAGATAGGTAAAAGCAAACAACTCCTTCATTCACATTGGATGTGACACAACAAACTGGCTGAAGTCATTCATTTTTTATGAGAGCTGGAGATTTACAGTGACAGGGATCATTGGTGAGGCAAAGTAAGCAGGGGACCTAATGCAAAATAGTTGAGCAGAGTTTATGAGAAGCAGAGCGTTGGGACTGAGGAATGGAGTAATGCTATGAAGCATTATTTGGGGTTTTATGGTAACCGTTGTTAATTTTTAATGTACCCAAATGTGTTTTTGGGAATATTTTTATTGACAGTAGCTGGCAGTACACTCTAAGAAATAAATCCATAAAAATAATAGAAAAAGCACTGGCAGCTCATTACAAGGTCTCCTAATTAAGAAACTGAAATTTTCTGTTAATTGACAGTGAACCCACAGCAAAAAAAGGACATTTCCTGATATTTAATGGTATACCTTCTGTAAAAAAAATAAAATAATTTTTTTTTTTTTTAAAAATGGACATTTTCTCTTCTTTAGTGGTAAACCTACAGTACAAAAATTGCTACTGTTAAATAAATCCACAGAAAATATACTGGCAGCTCATTACCCAGACTTTGTTCTGTAATTACAAAATGGAAATTTTCTGCTAATTCATGGATTACCTACAGTAAATTTTTTAAAAAAGACTATTTTTTTTTCAATATTATACCTAAAGCACTAAATAACTCTTGTTAAAAAAAATTCAAACAAATCTTCTGGAATAAAAACATTTTTTTTTTTATTATTAACATATAGATCATTCACAGTTCCGTAAAAATACTAAACTAAGAACAAAAACACATGTCCCAAAAGGGAAAAGTTTCTTATTGGTAAAGTGTTCCATGCTTGCTAATTCATTACTCTATTAACATTACAAACAAACAAATTACATCCACTGATTACATTATTGGAAATGTGCAAGGGAAGAAAGATTTTATAGAGGAGCAGGGATGGGGGATTTGCTTCTTGTCTGCAGGTAAGATGAAGGCTGTAAAAAAATAGAAAAATATTACTGATTATCACTGATGCAACAATTAAAAGAGACAATTAGAAAGTGTCAAAAAAAAAAAAAGTTTCTGAAAAAAATCTTACCAGTTGTAAAAGAAACATGCAGTAAATTCCTCAGGGGATGTCTTGAGCCACCAGTCTGATTTCAATGGGTGTTAAAAAAAGTATTAGAATGAATAAATACTACCACAGAAAGAGAGAAAAAGAAAGAGGGAGCGCGACGAACAGAGAACAGAGAAAGAAAGCGACTGTCAGAGAGGGAATGACAAAGATAAAGAAAAAGAGAGACAGAGGGACAGAAAGGTATGGTTGGAAGAGATGGAAAAAGTGAAAGAAGGAGATACTCAGAGGACGGGAAATAAATTTGGAGAGACAGATTGAAGGAGACAAAGAGATAGAGACAAGGAAAGAGAGAGAAAGATAGGTAGGGAGAGAACCAAGTCATGATAAGAACTAAGGCAACTAAGAGAGAAGAAATAACAAAAAGCAACAAAACTTGAGCTACTACTACAGCAAATAATTTAATTGCTTTTAGATCAAGTTTAGAGGCAAGTTTTGTAATACAACCCCTATTCTGAAAAAAGGTAGGACAGAATGGAAAATGCTAATAAAACAAAGAGGAGTGATTTGTAAATGTACTTTGACTTGTATTTAAACAAAAAATGTATGAAGACGAGGTATTTGATGTTTTACCTGATCACCTGCATAGTTTTTTGAAGATAATTGTTTATTTTGAAATTGATGCATGCAACATGATCCAAAAAAGTTGGGACGGGGCAATTTATGTGTGACAAGTTGGAATAAGAAGGTGATGTGAAACAGGTGATGCAATCGTCTAATCACAGTATATAAGGAGCCTCCAAAAACGGCCTAGTCCTTCAAGAGCAAGGATGGGTTGATGCTCACCAATCTGCCAACAGATGCATCAGCGAATAATCCAACACTTTGAGAACAACATTCCCCAAAGACAAATCGGTAGCATTTGGGGCATTTCACCTTCTACAGTGCGCAATATAATTAAAAGATTCAAGGAATCCGGTCAAATCTCGGTGCGTAAAGGGCAAGTCCGAAAACCACTTCTGAATGCACGTGCTCTCCGATCCCTCAGAGTTACTGTCTTAAAAACTCACATGAGTCTATAATGGATATCCTGACATGGGCTTGGGAATACTTTAGTAAACCTTTATCGGTCAACACCATTCGCTGCTGCATCCACAGATGCAAGTTAAGGCTTTACTATTCAAAGCAGAAGACATACATCAACACTGTCCACGAGCGCTGCCGACTTCTCTGGGCTCGGTGTCATCTGAGATGGACAGTAGCACAGCGGAATCATGTTTTGTGGTCTGACGGGTCAACATTTCAAAAACAGCCATAGTGTTCTCTGGGCCAAAGAGGAAAAGGACCATCTAAGCTGTTATTAGCATCAGATCCAAAAGCCAGCGTCTATCATGGTATGAGGGTGTGTCAGTGCCCAGGGCATGGGTAACCTGCACCATTAATGCAGAAAGATATGTACACATTTTGGAGCAACATATGCTGGAAGGTTTTTAGAAGAGCTTACGAGGCTAAACGCTATCAACCTGCGCATGGCTTTGAAAGTGAGATTGACTGCCTGGAATTAAATACAGTTACCAGCTCATGTACAGTCATTTGGGCTTTTAGGGAGTACAGGGACTCAAATAGACAAAAAGTTCCATAAAGACTGAGGCAGTTGTTGGCTACTGTGAATACTATATCAATCTCGAGTGGAGTGTGAGCAGGGTTTCTCCAAAATCACTCATTAGCTCACCACGTGAATCCCTTCTCATCCCCACCATCTTGTCTCTGATGTTTTTGAACATCGTGGGTCCAGTGCTTACAAAGTTTAATCCCTAGCCATTTGTACACTGATAGGTACATAAGGGAAACAGGGAAGAGGAGGAGGACACTGACATGACAGCTTTGTGGAATATTTTGTCTGAGGTAAGGTGAGTTTTACTTGATTATGTTGTGTAGGTAATGTTTATTGTGATTACTCTTACTGTATGAAACATAGCTTTGTCTTCAAAGTGCTTTGGCAAATGTGTTTTGTAGCTAACTGAGGTGACAGCACATATGCTGATAGAATGTGCAATCCATAAATGTTTCCCTTTGTACGGAGAGTACTCACTGCTATTATGCTATTTCATCGTTGTACCATTGTGATCAATTACCTAGGCCTACCTATCAGCATTGAATATCGTTGGCTACGTAAGATACCGGAAGAACTTTTACGTGTCTAAAAGTTTGAGGACCGTGAACTTTAGCGTGTCTCCTCTTAGTGTTCTGGGACCTGCAGATTTACAAATTAAGCACTGACCACCATATTACCATGACCAAAGACAACCATTATGAACTTTAACTGTTAATGTTAGCTACTTATATAATACCAGGAAAACAGTAACATCTTTTACATTTCCAAAGAATAATTACCTTTTACACACAAAGTGGGGCTGGAGGAGATCAAACTTTTTGGTGGTTCACAACCAGTGGTTGACAGAAACACACAGTGCAGGAGGTGGGGGGTGTAACTGCTCCAAGCTCCCGCTCAGATTAAAAATACTGACAATGAAACTGTAAATTGACAGATACTCACTCACTGCCATAAAGATTGGGGAGGGGGGCATAACCAAGTAACATTCAAAATGTTACAAAAATTCTCTCATAGAAAGGTGCTCAGTTTTTGAATCCATGAAAAAAAATCATAAATCCTTTAATCTCCCAAACCAAGTACTGGTTAATAATTTAACGATAATGGAGTTGTGAACACCAGCTCGCTACGTTAGCAGCATCCAACAAACATTCACAATCGTATTTTACATGACCAACCCAGATAATATGTCATTTCAAACTACTAATAATCTACTATGGCAATAAAACAGTCACTTTGTTATATTGCAGTGTTAAATTTCCCATAAAATTACTTACCGCTGAAACAGTTAAAATTTTGTTCTGCCACCAAAAGTCATACAACTGTTAATATACAGATATTTCTTGCACTGTAGTGGATATACCACTGGTGGTGGTATATACTAGTGCACAAACATTTCCATACAGAATTTGTATATTTAGGGAGAATACCATACATTTGATTCAAAATGGGATAGGAATGTTGTTTTAGCTGGAAGACTCATAAAATATGTGGTTTTGTATAAGATCTGTAGTTAGCTATGTCTTTGTTCTGTAGCTAGCTGTCTTTTTTAAATGTTTTTTTTTCCTTTTACATTAAAATGTTCAGATGTATTTTTGTTTTTTTATTTCCTTTCTTTCTTTTTGCCTTCTCATGTGTTTTTTATTCTGATTCAAAGCATGATTATAAATGCTTGAACAGCTAATAATAAGTGGGCTTTTAATGAATATAGTGAATCCTCTTCAAATTAACATAATCAAGAGAGAGAGAGCGAGAATCATAAAGATAATCATAAGAGTATATGATCAGAAATGATCCATCTCCTTCACCGTGTTCACTTATCTCTGAGTGTGCTTCTAATTATATTGAAAATGATCATTTTTTTGCCCATTTTTTTCATTACTGTATAATGAAATGATTTAAAATCCCGTTAAACTGAAATCTAAAATGTATTCAACATATATTTTACATATATCTATGTTTGTCTGCAATTTAATTCTGACAGCTACGCAATTATTAATAAATACAGTATATAGTATGTCATGCATAAGATTATAGTGAAAACTTGAATCATGAAATATAAGCAAAGCAAAGTTTTAAGAAAGGTGGAGCCTAATGAAATTTGATTAAGCCTATGTGGCCATGTTAGACCTTGAAAAAAAGCCATATGTATTTCTAAAGCAACAAAATATATTAGTGTAACAGGTAAAATTTTGCAAGAATTAATTACATGTTAAGTTTAATAGAGAGACTAAGACATACTCAATTGTTTTCAAGTTGAAAGTTCTGTTTCAAGTTTCAAGTTTTGAACAAATTTAAAAAAAAAAAAAAAAGGGAAATAAAATGATTTTTATTAGAACAGGTATATTCAGGTCTGGCTTGAATTTGAAACTGGGGTAAATCTTTAGGATAAATTAATTGTAAAAAACATTGTATGCTATGACATTTTGCTGTGTGAATGTATCTGCTTATAACTGTGTGTTCTTTTCAAAGAGAAGACTGCTGAGCGATATAAGGGCAAATTAAATCTTTAATTTATACATGGGAATGTGAACGCAGCAACTGGGCACAAATATGAACACAGCTATACAATAAATCAGCTAATCACTTAGGCTAACGACTTAGACAGCTAGCACATATACATTAACTCGTACAGTATACTGTACACAGACAATTCAAATGAATACTAGCAGTGAAAATAATACAAATGTGTTGAGAACACCAACATTTCTAAAAAAATAAAAATAAAAAAAAAAAAAAAAATTAAGAAAGAAAAAAGACTGAGTAAATTTACACTGTAATAACAATTAGCATCATGGCATACAATGTAAAAGTATCATTCTCTCAGTTGTGGGTTTTTAAAAAAAATTTGTTTGTAAGCTAAAGGTTTCTTGTTATTATTATAATTTTTTTTAATCTTGTAGGTTTTTGTGATGTTATCATCAATACTAGTGTTAAATGTAGCCCCGGCTATAATAGCTACACTATATAGAGTCATTCCCACACTTTCTTACACACACTCCTGTTTTTTTTTTACTGATCCAAGGAAAGGCATGGATGACATCCTCCCTCTTAACGCTCTCCTCCCTTCTTCATGCTGTACTAAGGGTCTTGTTGGATTTGAAGAACTTTTTGGCGAAAGAGTGCACTACCTCTCAGGCTAATTAAATTAGCGAGGCTGTGTGGCTTTATACTGGCCACAGTGTCACACTCAGTCTGTTTCCTCCTGTTTAGGGTTCTCTGCCACTCTATATTTTGCTTGATGCACACAATAAATACATACACACCTTTTATTTTCATGAATGAGAAGGAATTATGAGCTGATAATAAGAGATGGAGTGGAAGGGCTTTAGGGAAGTGAGAGAGAGAGAGAGAGAGAGAGAAAAGAGAAAGAGAGAGAAATGGGGTAAGACACAAAGCACCTGAAGCACATGCAATTTTTATTAATTCCTGCCTAAAATGAGGCATTGAGGAGTAAAACTGCAGCACAAATGACAAGAACAATTGCGAGAATGATTTCTCTTCCCTAGAAGATTGTGTGTATGAACTTCAATGTTTCTGTGTGTGTATAATTTTATATGCACATGAACTTCCCAGCCATAATAGGATAAAATGTTCTAACAAGTCTAGTGCTATTTTCAGTCTTATTTCTTCTCTACAAGTGTAAGCAATGAGTAGAATACAGAGCCATGATGTAATGCTGAACCTTCCTATTTTTCTAATTTCTGCTACAGCCTTGCCCCAGACCACACCCCCTGATCATTATGCTGCGTTCAATTAAATGTCGTCATTACTTGCCATTTCCAACCTCTAACTAGGAAAAGAACAAAGAAAACACCCCCTTCACCTCGGAATTCCTATTCGGTAACTCCTCAACCTTGAGTTCAGCAGGTGACCTCAAATCAACATGGCTGCTCACAGCATGAGCAGTAAAAAAATAGCACTTCTTACCTTTAAATGAGTTATGCTGTATATACAAGAATTTCCTTTAGATCAGTCAACATACAGACGAATTTGCTTGTTAAATCTTGATTATATCGTCTATACATAACTCATCACATTTATCTGACTAGCTTTCGCTAACAAGACTATGTTTTTTTCCCCACTATGTTGCCATTAGGAATCTCAACCCAGATCAGAGATGGCAAATGGAGAAAAAAAGAGAGAGAACCTCTGAGAGATCTTTTTTTTCTGCACATAATAAAGACACATATGAAGATGTATAAACGTATTTCATCTTGTGGATCTCAAACAGTCTTCTGTACATAATTCTGCTGGCTACTCTGAAGTTTTATAGGTGTGTATGGGCAAGTTTTTACGCACGTTTTGTGGCAGAGATCTTGAGAATTTACAATACTCACTTAACTAAAAGCAGCACGCCTGCCATGATATCAGCTTCATTTCTCTCTGAGATATAAATTCCAGCATCTGCATCTGCCCTTAGAGATTCCTGGAAACAAGTTATCAAGAGAGAGAACAAAAGGTCTAGAAATGAGGACACACACACACGTAGAGACAAACACACACACACACACACACACACACACACACACACACACACACACATAATAGCTGCTGTTAATATTAATGTCAATGGTAAAAGATATACGCAATATGATGGACAGTCTATCAACAATATCTGCTTGTGGAAAATCACGGATTTCTACATGCTACATCTGCAAGAATGTCCAAATTAAAAGTTTCATATCTACAGCAATACAAAGGTGGCCCAATGCCAGGAATCACAAAAGTAACAGTGACAGGGAGCTGCTTAGCACTGCTGATCTGCACAGCACTGCCACTTCTCCCACTTGGTTTGTGGTTTGTGGATTAAAGAGCTGTAATAGATGGAAGGGAAGTGATTAAGTCCAGGCAAAAGGAGCTGTCAGTGACTCGGTGTAAAGCAGACACCCTGCAGCTAAATGCAGTCGATGTGATCAAGTCTACTCTCTTGTCTCACTGCGCGTCCTCCCTCTGTCTCTGTGTCGTTTGCCCAAATCAGCACACAATGGTTTGTTCGCTTAATGGTTTCCCGAGACATGTGTGCGCACTTTAAGTGCATCTCCTGCGATGCATTAATTCACAAGCCGCAGGGATCCGAGGCAAACAAGTCAACCGAAATTTGCTGTTTTGCAAACTGGGCAGTGCTTCAAACAGCATATTATATTATGCAAAGACAGTGTTCTGTGATAACTCTGAATAACTCTGAAAGTCCATCTTTATAATGAGCAAGTTTTATGTAAGAGTTAAAATGATACTATTTCTCAGATGTCCACCTGTTGATGCTGTGTGGCTGATGAAGATGAAAAACTGATGTCATGCTGCAGTGTATGTGTTTGGTTTTTAAATCATACAATCATTAAAAAAGCTCTTTCAAAGGATGATGCAAAGGAAATGAGCTACTATTGAACAGCCATTGACTTGCATGTTGGATGTTGGCCATTTTGAATGTATTAGATTTATCCAATTATATCACAGTGCTTTTGTATTCTCATTTATGATTGGTGAGACGCTGATTGATTTTCGATAACAGCAGCTCAAACACTAGTCCCAGCTGTAGCACATACTGTAAGTGCTTGCTCTAATACATTACTGTTTCCATAGAAACAACGTACACAGGGACCTATATTGCAGGGCAGTGGTAGCTCCTTGGTTAAGACATTGGACCAAACTGCCACTGCTGGGCCCTTGAGCAAGGCCCTTAACCCTCAACTGCTCAGTTGTATAAATGAGATGAATGTAAGTCGCTCTCGATTAGGGCGTCTACCAAATGCCATAAATGTACATATAGCGGACTGTGCACATGAACACATTTAAAGTCTGTAATTGTTGATATGAAGTTTTCTGTAATTGTTGAAATGCAGCATTTTTTGAAGGAACATCCAGTGTGAGCACACTAAAGCTGTATGGAGCTGAATGGAGCTGTATGGATGGAGAGTATTGAGGGTTCTCAGTTTCAGAAGAGAGACTAGTGGTGCTATAACATTCCATAATCATTGACAAGTTGCTCTGGTATAAGATGACGATAAATTTGGGAAATTATTTTAGAGAAAAATAATGAACTGCAGGGTGGTAACAGTAACTGTTTGTGTCAGGTTGTATTGATCATTTTCCTATAACGACATGCTCAGTGTGTTTTATTCCATCCATCCATCCATCCATCCATCCATCTTCTACCGCTTACTCCTTTTCAGGGTCACGGGGAACCTGGAGCCTATCCCAGGCAGCATCGGGCACAAGGCGGGGTACACCCTGGACAGGGTTCCAGTCCATCGCAGGGCACAATCACATACACAGTGTGTTTTATTCCTTACTTAAAATCCACATTCAGATGAATCATTAATCAAACTGACCTTATGATAATCACACATACTGAAAAAAAAAAATAAAAAATAAACAAACAAACAAACAAAAAACATCAACTTCTCATTAGCAGGATGTTTAGGAATTTTTCAATGACAGTCATGATGTTGGACTTTATAAGCAGCATATGGGGTCTAAGAGTAGCAACTGTGGTTGAGTTTTGGTATTGGGGTGTTTTTGGGGGGCTGGTTTTATTTGATATTGGGCTGTTTTTAACCATGGCCTCTTGGTCTCAGTGTAACAGTCACCTGAAAGGTTTTTTTTTTGTAGAAATGTCTACATTGGACTATAGTTATCTAGAGTTGAGATAAAATAGTATTGAAAGTGCTGGAATACCAACAAAAGACAAATGGATGAATTAGTATTGCTCGTAATGCAAGTAATGCTAACAGTCAGGTTCTGCTCTCTGGCAGCTCTCTAAATACCAGTGTGTGTTTTAACCTAACGCAACTTCCTGTGGACAGAGTCTCTCTCATATTTTTCACTCTCTCTTTTTGTCCCATTCTTGTCTGTTCAGGTTGCTGAGGCTGATGGAGGCTGACAGGTCTCAGGTCTGTGTTATGAGAGCAGATGAAATTCACTCTGTGCTTTTTCAGTACTAAAACTAAAAGCAAAGCTCTCTACTCATGCGGAATGAGTTTACATAGCCAGCCAGACAGCGAGCACAGTCTGCGCAGGTAGATGAATGCAGGAAGACAGAAAGAAAAGGAAGATGAAGCGAACAAGAGACGGATGGACAAACAAAGAGAAAATCAGTTGACAGTGCAATCAGCTAGTTTAATTTCTGCTACAGAATTTTGACAAGATTAAAGGAAAAATCCACCCTTGAATGACTCAAGATTTATCACTAATATGTGATGTTTCAGTGGCATCCAGGATTTATTTTATAATGAAAGTTTTGTTTTTTTAGTTTAAACTTCTTTCATTGTGTTGGTCTGTTTTCACTTTAGTTATTGGTTTCCTAAATTACCCACAATGCTGTTCAACGACATGCTGATAGTAATGCCATACTGAGGCACATGTTAGAGTAACATGGGTATTTTCAAAATGCAGACAGATTTTAGGCTGTAAATTATTCTGTAAAGAATTCTGAGAATACAGAGACTTTTGGCACATTACCGTACTGCATTACCACGTCACTTGCAAAAAAAGAGGTAACATTATTTATTAAATTGATCTCATTCAAATATTGCTGTTGTAGAGGTTAGCTTGGTTAAGATACATTGGTGCAGAATATGGCATACAGAGCATTCAAATGAAATGTTGCTATGCAACATATGCTTGTGCCAGAACATTGGTACTCAATGTATAGAAGGTGCTGCAAAAGTTGCATGTGAACATTTTTTGTGTGAGACTAGGTTGGATAAAAGTTACACATGTCCTGCAAGTAAAAATGTGTGGTAAATATTTCTGAAGAAAAATTACATAGGCTATGTTCCTAAGGAAAACGCTGTACATATTCCTGAGGTAGAAGTTGAACATGATCCTGATGTAAAAGTTACAGATGTCCTTGAGATAAAAGCTGCACAACTACCTGAGATAAAAGTTGAACATACTCTTGAGGTAAAATGACATATTCCTGGGGTAAAAGTTACAGATGCCTCTAAGGTAAAAGTTACACATTCTTGAGGTGAAAGGTGTATACATCCCTGAGTTGATTGACATTATTGACATATTCCTGAGGTAGAAATAACACATGTTCCTCAGGAAAAAGCTGCACATGCTCCTGAGGTAAAAGTTACACATTTTCCTGAGTTAAAAGATACAGGTGCCTCTAAGGTAAAGGTTACATATTGTGTATTCCTGAGGTAAAAGTTGTACATGGACGTGAAGTAATGGTTGCACATATTCCTGAAGTAAAAATTGGACATGCTCCTTTGGTAAAGGTTACACATGAGTTCCTGAGGTAAAAGCTGCACATATTCCTAAGGTAACAGTTACACAGTGCTCAGGTAATAGTTGTACATGTGCCTGAAGTAAAAGTTACACATATATTCCTGAGGCAAAAGTTACACATATTCCTGAGGTAAAAGTTACACATATTCCTATGGTAAGACCTGCAACTTTTCCTAAGGTATTAGTTATGCCCGTGACGTAAAAGCTGCACATATTCCTGAGGTAAAAATTACACATGTTCCTGAGGTAAAAGTTACAGATGTTCCTCAGGAAAAAGCTGCTCGTATTCCTGAGTTGGAGTTGAACATGTTCCTAAGGTAAAAGTTACACATGTTTCTGAGGTAAAAGTTACAGATGTTCCTCAGAAAAAAGCTGCACATAATCCTGAGGTAAAAGTTGAACATGCTCCTGAGGTAAAAGTTACACATTTTCTGATGCCTCTAAGGTAAAAGTATACTGTGTATTCATGAGGTAAAAGTTGCACATATTCCGGAGGTAAAGCCTGCAACATTCCTGAGGTAAACATTACATAGTGTATGTTCCTGAGGTAAAAAGTATGCACATCCCTTTAATTATTAAAAGTTGAACATGCTCCTTTGATAAAGGTTAAACATCAATTTCTGAAGTAAATGTTGTACATATTTGTGAGGTAAAAGTTGTACACTAGCAAATGTTAGTGGGAAATAGGATGAAGTGGGGATTTAGACTGAAATAAAAGTACTTATAAAAAATGTGGAATGAATTAGCAACAGGTTAACATAAATCAGCAATATAACACACACACACACACACACACACACACACACACACACACACACACACACAAACACAAAGTGAGGGTGCGTGAGAGGGGAAGGCGACTTTGCCCAGTTTAAAAATCATTTGTGTTATAACACACACACACACACACACACACACACACACACACACAAAGTGATGGTGCGTGAGAGAGGAGGGCGACTTTGCCCAGTTTAAAAATTATTTTTGATATGAATGAATTAGTGAAGGTTTGGCATAAAATCACAGTATAAGACACACACACACACACACACACACACACACACACACATAGACACAGACACCTCAGCAGCAGAATTGCGATTTAAAATGATTATGATGTCATTATGCAGCGCTAAGGCTAATAGCACCCATCTAAACTTGTCAATCTCTTCACAGCTGAACATGACAACCTTCCTATCATCCCCACTTTTTTTCTCTATTATCCCTTGCTTTTTTTCCAGTCCTTCTCTCAGCCTGCTCTCTCTATAAAACTTGACGTCTTAATTTTAATGGCATCATTTTCACATCACCAGAGAAGTGCCAAAAAAAGAAGGAAGGGAGGGGGGATCTCAGAAAGAAAAGTAGTCATATTTGTCAAATCCGTTTGCAGACTAATTTTCCAATATTGCGATATGAAGATGTGAAATGGGGTGGGGGTGGGGGGGGGGGGGGGGTTGAAGAGGTGGGGGTAGGTGGTGTATGGGGATTAGTTAATAAAGGTAGTTCATCTCATGGCCAGACTGTGTGTGTGTGTGTGTGTGTGTGTGTGTGTGTGTGTGTGTGTGTGTGTGTGTGAATTTGTGTGCACAGGTGACAGAACATGTTGAAATTGAGTGTTGTTATAATGGCTGTTCTGTTCTCCCACTGGATGATGACAGCGCCGTAATATCAGGTCTGAAGAATGTCCATTTAACTCTGCATTATTCTCCTGCCTGCCATCACTTTCACACAGAGAGTGAGAGAGAGAGACTTGAGTGAAATCACTGGAGGAGTGTGGGAGTGTGTAGGTTCAGCTGTGTGATCACCTGGATTCTGGCAAACTGCAGGGAGAGAGTTTAGTTTGGCTCAAACTCACGGTCTTTGATCCCACAGAGAGACAGAGAGAGAGAGAGGGAGAGAGAGAGCGAGAGAGACCAGCCATATCTTCACTATTAGAAGTATGTTGCCCCTCCTAATTAAGATAAACATGTTCCTGAGCTCCCCTTGTAGCCCATTTGTAAAAACATCCAGGGCTTTAGAAACACACACACAAAGCATAAACCAAATGCAGCCGTAAGTGTTGGTGGTCTCAGAAAATATTTGAGAACAAAACTAAAGTTCTGTAAGTTTATGTGTGTGTCCATGTGAGTGTCTGTATGCAGGGGTGGACAAATCAGTAGCCTGGGACAAGCAGATTTCATGTCTCAGATTTCATGTTTCAGGCCCAAGCTATATGTTTTCTGCTTGTAAACCATACCAGAGGATCTTTTGCTATAGGAACATTAGTCCAGGAGCAAAAGTCCCATAACTTAGTTCCTAACTTTGGCCTGATTATCAATACAAACTTTTTTAAATGTTTTTTTTTTTTTTTTAAATTGAGGAATTCAGTAATTTTTCAGTCACTCACTTGTCATGTTAAAGTGAGACTGGAAAGCATCTTGTCCTGAAGTCTGTCCTGAAGATTTCCCCTTGTCGGGGGACTTAAAAAAATTATTTGCATTGGAGCAGTGAGAAAATATTTTGGGGTTTTATCATGTTTTACTCCTTCAGTCTGATTTGTGAGAGACACAGTGAGACAGAGAGTGATGGAGAGAGAGAGAGAGAGAGAGAGAGAGAGAGAGAGAGAGGATGTCAGGACAAAGTGGCACTGTCTTTATAGCTTAATCACAATGACTCAAAGCATCTAGAGTACAAGAGCACTTTATATAAGCAACCTCCAGTCTGTTGACAGAATTTTTCTCTTTTTTACACAGCTTTGTCTTACTCTAATCATTCTACAGACTTGAAGCTGGGAGGGGGTCCCTGGCAACTGTTCAGTAAAAAGAAAGGGAGAAAATGGAGCGAGAAAAAGGGTGAGGTGGGGGGTGGGGCGTGGAGGGAAAGAACAGAAAAAGTTACATGGGAACAGTGTTAAGGTTGAAATTTCTTAGAATGAGCCATCTGGCGTCAGTCAGTCTGTGTGTAGAGGGGGGATGTCAGTCTTAGAATAGTTCTGCACACACTCTGCCTCTCTCTCTCTCTCTCTGTGAAGAGGCCTGGCCTGCACGGTTTAGTAGCGGCCATGATTGTAACATCATTATATCATTAAAAGGCCGCACTGATTTGCCTGATGAATGTGAGCTGTGGTGAAGAGGCAGGCAGAAGTGATGGCTGCTCTTCCTATACCGTTTAACAACTTCTTCATCATCTCTGCCACTCCAAGTACTTATGAGCTCTAACTGCAGCCAGGCACCTGTATCCGTAGCTAAATGGCATAAAAAAAAAATGATTGCGAATCCACTTGTAGCTACACACTTTTGAAAATTGCTGGTTTGGATTATAAACCATCACTTCACAAAGGTTTTGTATTTTCAAGGCAGAAGTTGTATTTGTCTCTTTCCATCTTGCCCGCAACCCTGTACATATTCCCAGTCCATACATACACACACACATACATACACAACATGATGTTACCACCACCATGCTTCACTGTGGGGATTGGTGTTCTCAGGGTGATGAGCAGTGTCGGGATTCCGCCAAATGTGCCACTTCATGCCAAGCTCAAGAAGCGCAATTCGTCAGACCAGAGAACCTTTTCTTGCCCATTTGCTGAAATATTACAAAGAATTTTGTAGATTTTTAGATCATTTTGTGTGTGTGTGTGTGTGTGTGTGTGTGTGTGTGTGTGTGTCTGTTTGTCTAAGAAGCAATTTACTAATAAATTATACAGAAAAAAAACTTTTATCATAAAGTTTTTAAATGGATACCTTAAATGTTATACAAAAATTATTAATTAATAAATCATTACTTAGTCATTCATCTTTAATTAGTAAACATTTCTTTCTCATAATTAGTTGACTAGCAAATTTTAAATGAAAGTGTTACAGAGAATGATTTGTTTTTCAGTTTTTGAGTAAAAGAATTTAAATTTGTGTGTAGTGTTTATTTTACAGTCATTTTTCCTCATTCTTTTGAGAAGGAGGTGCCAATAATTTTACATTTGCCTCAATTATTAATAGTAGTACACATCGTGTTGGATCTCCTAGTGGGTAATACACTATAGAGGTATGTGATTTGAGACAGCGCAGTAGCTGCCTCCCATTTTCACTTCCTTGTAAGTCCTTGTTGTTGTTTTTTTGTTGTTGTTGTTTTATTATGATCATGTATTTGACTTTAATTACAGCAAGTTTAATCAACCTGCCTGTTTTCACCAATATTGTTGGAAAAGCCAAAATAAGTAGACATTACCAGTCATTTCCTGCAAGGCTAAACTGAATGATGATTTGAGATGCCTGTTTTATTTTGCTGATTGTAAGAGTGGTCCATATGTGTGTTGATTCATCATTATTGCTGATAAACCCACTGCACAGTGGGACACATTAACGGACAAGCTACTCGGAGCAGTTACATCAACGATTCAGACAGAGACAATAAAACTTTAACACACACAAGCACACATAGCAAACAAACAACTTGTTCACATAATCGCCTCCGTTCATTTGTTCATTAGTCCAAACCTCAATCATTCAACTCCCACTCTGTTGTATGATCACAGACGTACCTTGTTAAATGGGTACACTATCCTAC